>NW_020537324.1:28624888-28653613 GCF_003426905.1 Ctenocephalides felis
TGCCTTCCCAAAGATTTAATCAGTTCTTCATCTTGTCAATACAAGTAAAATGTTGTTAAATTATTAAAATCGGACGCTTCGTTCTTTTAAAAACTGAGTTAACATTTTTGGCACTTTTTGCCCCGTATCTTCGGAACGGCTAGACCTGCCTTTGGCAAAAACTAGCACGTCTCCTTATCAATACGAATCGAATGTTTTTTGAATTATTCAAATCGGTTGATCGGTGTTCCCAAAATCGTCGACGAAAATTTGTATCCACACACACACCTACATTTATTTTTTCTAAGTATGCCAAAATGTTCAAAAACCTTTGAAACGTAAAAATATATAAAAATTTCATTTTCGATTTTTTTGCGATTGCTATAACTTACCTTACAGAAAGTTCAAAAATCTAGATTCAATTTTAAAAAATTAACAATTGTTTGAAGGATTATTTGGGAATCAGTTAATTATCCCTTTTTTAAAAATGCACAGACTCAAATTATCGTTAGAATTCACCGATTTTATATGATAATCGTTGTAATAAATTATTTCGTCTTACAAACAGATATAATTAATTGTCCAACTATTTTCAAATTCCAATTTTGAAACTCAAAGATGACTTAAAATTTTTAAAAGATACCAATTACAATAGTAAATTGCGTCACAAAGACCGTGCATAGTTTCTTTTTAAAATTTCCATCAATTTTGGTCCGTTTAGATATGATTATCATACTTTCAAACAATTATAGAGATCAGCCGAGCTGCTTTTGCGCAACATTAACACTTTAAAAATTATTAGATTTAAAAAATTTAATATATTCAAGAATATCAATTGAAAATAGCATTTATTAATATTTGGCAACTATTGGTCAAGCAATTTTTGTGATTAACAGTAGTTAAACATCTAAACAGATAAAAAATCGAAGATTGGTTTAATATGGTAAGTATTTAATGGCATAATACTAGATTTACGCTTAATTTCTTAAGCAATAAAATCGGCGACGTGACTTTTTCAATGCTATATAATTATTTATATATTATATTGCGACTTAAAAAATCACAATACATTTGCTCTTAAAGCAGATAACAGAGACTTTTTTGATTATTCATTTTTGAGAAAAAAAATCATTATAAATCATTTTTCTACACATTAGTACATACAAATTTAAACAATTTCGCCAAATAATAAAAGTTACAATGGAAATCGTTTTACAGCCAACAAGCAAATAAAGTCACCCGACTATTAGATACCTTATTTATATATTTTCTTTTATTTCAAAAGCACAACTTGGGTGTATAGGAAACGTATAATAAAAATAATCGTCGAGTAGATATTTCATTGAAAAATATAACAGAGATTTCATAACAACTAGAAAAATCATCGTTTCGGTTATTTATGGATTTATATAAAAGACGTCACCGCATTACGTGACGTAGACAAAGCATTTTCATGCGTGATTTGACGCCATAAAACAACGTGCAATATCAAACGTTTTTAATTAAACCACACACATATATAGAGTGGCTAATTCCAGGCAAATATATATGTTCGAAACTCCATTTATTACACATATTAAAATATATTATTATTAACTATTTGCCTGGATATAAATTGTCGATTTAACCAATCGCTTTCGATAATTATCGTATCCAATTATCACGATTGGGAGAATTTTTGAGTTAGGGGCATTTTTCCTAAAGCAAGTTGCATAAATTTCCCGAAATGGGTAAATATAATATGAACTAGTGGGGTGCATGACATCGTGCCTTAAGGCAAATTGCTGGAACTTCCCGTACCGTAATTAAAATCTTCGTACGGAACCCAGAAAAAAATACACAAATGTGTAATTATGTCATTCTCTATGAAATATTTGATAATTTGATGTGTATAAGTCCATAAACATGTTTGACCGCCAAATGACATATTTTTGACTTATTTTTATTGAAAGTCCATAACCGCTAGACCTGCCTTCCCAAAAATTTAATCAGTTCTTCATCTTGTCAATACAAGTAAAATGTTTTTTGAATTATTAAAATCGGACGCCTTAAACGCGCTTAAAAACTGAGTTACCGTTTTTGGCACTTTTTGCCCCGTATATTCGGAACGTGTAGACCTGCCTTCGCCAAAAACTAATCAGTACGTCTCCTTAACAATACGAATCGAATGTTTTTTAAATTATCCAAACCGGTTATTCCATACAAACATTTGTTTAAACTATATAAATAAACATCAAAATTAAAATCTTGGTACGGAACCCAATAAAAATTTACACAAAATATGTACATATTATGAAAATCTCTACAAAATATCTAATAATTTGATTCGCATATGTCTTATGATCCTTTTGGACCGCCAAAAGGCATTTTTTAAACTTATTTTTATTGAGAGTCCATAATCGCTAGACCTGCCTTCCCAAAAATTTACTTAGTTTTTTATCTTGTCAATACAAGTAAAATCCGTTCTCTTAAAAACTGAGTTTCCGTTTTGGCACTTTTTGCCCTGTATCTTCGGAACGGCTAGACCTTCTTTCGCTAAAAACTAATCAGCACGTCTCCTTATCAATGCAAATCGAATGTTTTTTGACGAAAATTTGTATCCGCACACACACATACATCCATGTTTTAAGGTATGCCAAAATATTTAGAAACCTTTAAACCTAAAGATATATAAAAAATTCCATTTTCGATTTTTTGCGATTACTATAACTTACCCTACGGGAAGTTAATATTCAATATGAATTAATATATAGCAACTTTTAAAAATGGCACGATAGAAGTTTGAAATTTTGTTCCAACACATTATTACAAACTTTAATTAATTCTTATAATTAAACCTTTTTTGTAGGCTCAAAATATTTTAGGATGTTCGTAAAATTCAAGAACTTTGTCATCATAAAACAAAAAAATTAACGAAGAAATGAAATGAACAAAGAAAAGGCTAACTGCTGACTTTCGAACGTTTTTTAATTTTTCAAAATTGTTTCAAAATTTTTGCTAACCTTGGATGAAAAATTGAAATATTCCTGCAAATTATTAAGAAAAAGTTTGGCCGATGGCCGAGCAAAAATAGTCAACGCGAATCCTTACGATTCTTATCGAGTTCCATAGAGAGACTTCAAATGTTTAAAATCGGTTTAGAAAACGTTGACGAAAAGTCAAAATTTGAAACATGCTTTTTCCAATTTGGTTCCAAACGATCTAGAATGACTCAAGAGACCGAAAAAACATTAAATTAGCTATTTAACATATTTTTGAGAAATATTTAGTAGTGAGATTTTCCTTCTTCCACAATAAGTTTAAAAATAATGCAATAATATAGTACTACTATATTATTGACCATCATCTTTTGAAAAAAAATATCAACATCATTTTAAACCGGAATTATAGGACAAACATATTTCTATTGCAGTATTTTTTGGTGTGATTAAAGAGTTGACAGCTAGTGCATTGTATTATGTTGTTAGACTTTCTTGGAGGTTCGACGCGTATTATGCAATTGAATAATTTGTAAATATTATAAATTTTTGTTATTTCTATTTGGTTCCAGATCAAGAAAAAACATATTAAGAGGTTCTTTTGTTATTCTATATTTATTCTCAATATTTTTAAATTCCCGTGGGGTAAGTTATAGTAATGGGCGAAAAATCGAAAATGAAAATTTTTGCATATCTTCACGTTCAAGAGTTTTCTGAACATTTTGGCATACCTTAGAAAAAATTGATGTGTGTGTATGTATGGATACACATATATGGATTTATCGTCCACGTTTTCGGGCACACGGATCAACTAATTTGAATGGTTCAAAAAGCATTCGATTTCTATTGATAGGTAGATGTACTGACAAGTTTTTGGCAAAGGCAAAAACTAGTCACATCGTTACGGAGATAAGGTGCTAAATGTGAAAAAAACTAAGCATCCGATTTGAAAAATTTGCTTGTGTTGACGAAACAAATGCTTTTGGAAAAAAAAATATTTTGAAATTATTTTTTTTTGTATATCTAAAATAATTCAGATTTTAATTTTAATTCTGGCTAAAGTTCTAAAGCTCACTTATATACTTCAAATAAATATTTTTTAACTTTGCAATTCAGATTATATAATTCTTATAAATATTAGACAATGTTACAGTATTTATTTATAATTATCTATTTGAAAACATTTAATACTACTCGATCATTTCGTTACGGTACGGGAAGTTCCAGCAAATTGCCTTAAGGCACGATTGGGCACGATGCCATCTTATTCATAAATTTACTGTAAATAACATAATATTTTACATAAAACTGTAACATTTAGAAATTTCTTATCCTTGTGAAATTTATATTGCCACAATTCAATTAAAAATTGAAATGATAAATAATAAGTAGGAATATTTGATCTCATTGTTAGTGTAGTTTGGTAATATATATATAACGATTAAAAAGAATATATGTTATATATTTCGCGACTTTGTTAATAATTGATAATAGAAATATTTTCACAATTTAAACATACAATTTTGAAAATGGTTTGCATGCAAATGAAGCTACCATTGCAAAGATTAAGTTCGCTCCTTCAACTGCGGCCAAATATTATTAATACCAAATATTATATTTAAAAAGTTAATAAAAGTTTCAGATACTGAAATGCCAATTAATTACACTAAAATACATTAAAAATAGAGTATGGTATCAATGTAAAAACGTACCTAAAACAATAGGCTCAAGATATTTCTATAATCTATTATTCATGAAAATGTAATTAAAAATATGAGTCATAAACTTACAATACTTTATGAATCCTATCCTATTATTAGACACTTTGTATTTAAAATTGCCGGTATTTGATTAGATACTCTTAACCAAATATAAATAAATTTAACTGTAACTTAAAACTATTTTTAACACAGTTATTGAAATTAATAAAGATCTGATACGATGCAGAATATTTTGTTTATGTGCGGGCGTGATGGGGAATAACTCACTTATGATTTTTAAAGTCAACATATACGTACTAATACAACGATATATTATTTTGCAACGATTTTCATAGTACAATAATGAATCATGTCTTTGTTACGTATAATATTAACATAAAACATACACATATTCAAGACTAGTTCATACATTATATTTACATAATAATGGCGCAAATGTTATTACAAACGTTTTTTGTAAACAATTTTGTAAACGGCAATGGAAAATTCGTTACCAAACAATAATTTTGCAAATAAAGGTAAATTGAAAATGCGTCGCATGATATGATTTATTTTTATATGCTAACTTTAAATAAATATAAATTGAAAGAAAGTCTTGAAAATATATACATAACACATATAACCTCTACTAAACCGGTTTTGACAATTAGAATAACTAAGTATCGTAATAAAGCATGTAACATACCACTCTGCGGTTCTAGATTGTTCCATTTTTTGTTGGTTATCGAAAATCCAACATCACTAATAAATTTCAAATTGCACATTAACATTATTTATAATTTTTATAAACAGCAGCATTTGAAAACACAAAACATAACCTTAATTTGGTTTGATACATAATACATAAAGTTTATATACGAGTATGTGTATGTATCATGGCGTCTATTCATCATTTTACACACATTTGCACATAATATTAAAATGGCATCTGGTAAACGAATTATTCATTATTATTATTCATTATTAATTATTATTTATTAAAAATTGAATGTCGATTATTTATGCAGCGGTATCAAATATTTTTATATTATTATAGTTATTTTTATTATTTTTTACAACTTTCAGTTAATTTGAAGTTTTGTTTAATTTGACTGTTAACTTCATTATGTATGTGTGTTTGTATATTATTTATATGTTGGCAAACTGAGTAAACAAAATTTAAAAAAATAAAAATTTAAAAAAATAAAATTTAAGAAAAACTAATAATAACAATAACTATTATTATTTATTATATGTATAGTTCTATTTATTTAAAGAACAGATTGTATTAAATTCGAAAAGTATTAATATTAATACTTTTCGAATTTAATACGATCTGATGTTATTTAAATAAATAGATAGAATAGAATAGAATGTTTACTTATCTATGAATAGAACTATACAGATAATAAATAATAATAGTTATTGTTATTATTAGTTTTTTTTTTTTTATATAATTATAATTTTATCATTAGTATAAATAAATCTTCTGAAGAGAAGATTGCAAAAATGATGAATATTGGAGTAACATAAATGGTGAATATTTCTATTGATTATATAAATTATCTATAAAAAATCCACATTTTTATTGACACTTTTTGTATATTATATATATTGGTAAATTATGTATGGCACTAATATAGTGTTGAATAGATTCTTTAAATCATTTTACTCTACATTTCAATAACACCAATATAATTTTTATGATTCCGATAAGAAGTTTATTAAAACATATAGTCACAGACCATACTGCATCTAATATTTAACATTTACTCATTAAAAAATGAAAGAGTAAAATAATTGCTAAATATTTTTAATGATATACTGAAGAAAATATTAGATATGATTCAGTATACCATTAAGAAAATATTTTCTTTAAAAAATATTGCAATATAAATAAAATTATCACTTACCTTGTCAATCGTCAAATATCAAATGATTCTCTCACAAAATTTGATATTTATATACTCTTCAATATTTGTTTTGAGGATTTAGATTTTTATTGATAATGGATGGTGTGGTTACATTTATCAAACCATTGCGGATTTACTAGATTAGCTATCTTGCAAGCATAATTTTATCATTTTTTGTGGTTTCATTCATCCTATGAGTATACACTGTACGACACACTAAAAGTGATAACTAAGTGACACATATGAATGATTTTTCTAATATACAATATTAAAACACATAGTCCATCATAAACATTATATTATATCATCATGACCTAATGATCTATTAAAACTACTTTAAAATATGTATTATACTTATTTAAAACATAAGTTAAATATCTAAATAATATAAAAGGCACCAATTGAGTGGGACTATATGCATAAGAATTTCGTTTTGCTCTATCATCGCAAATACAAATTTATTTTCACAAATATATAACTAAACACAATTTTTTATAAAACCATTTTACTTACTAACTACTATAATATTATATACAGCATACAGATTGTAAGTAATTATATATACATAGATATCGGTGGGCTACTTATGTAAATATATGCAAATATATAAATATAAATATATATATATATATATATATATACATACATACATAAATTTGTCAATTAACATCATAAAATATCTATTAAAATCATTCAAATATTTACAAAATGATAAATCCATTATTTGTAAAAAACGTTATTTAAAAAAATTATCCACTTATTTGTATAATTTATATTTACAATTACATTCACAGAATGTATAAACAATTATTAAATAAAATCCATATAAAATTATATTTCTCTTTGTACGTAATTGCACATAATCTTAATAAAATTATGAGATTTCAGAATTTTGAATTTGGTAAGATTATATCCAGAATATTCGGAATATACATTTAAAAAATTAACTGTTACATATGCGTAATATATATATATATATATATATATATATACAAAAATAAAATTGTATTATAAAAATATATATGAATAGAGACAATAAGTATAAAAATCTTCACAGATAAAAAATAAATTATATACTAAAATTCAGATCTTTTTACATTTTACAATTAATTAACAGAAAATAAATTTTTAACAAAATGAAACAAAATGTTAAAAATTTAATGTGGAGAATTCATAATATTGATTATATAAATCAAACTAATAAAATTTAGAGAATATTACTACTTAATCCAATTTAATTCTAATTGTGTAGTTGAGTATATTGTAAGGCTATCCCAGGTTTAGTATATTAACCTAAAAAGTCTCCTAATTCATTTTTAGATCTTCTTAATAATTCACTAGAAACAACAGTTAATTCAGAAAAAGTTCGTCTCTCTGAAGGTGAAAATTTCCAACAAGAATGCATTAATTCTAAATAAATCTCATTAGAACACCTTTTGGGACATTTCAGTCTGAAAACATTAACAATATTAATGAATAAATGCCAAATAAATTGTTACTTGACAAATTAAAAAATATATGTAAAAACGCCATGATGTTAATTTTGATAAATTAGGACAAATTATCTCGTAGTCATATATTAAACTGAGTTCATACAAGTGTCAAACCTATATCGAAATCTATCCAAAAATAAATTCAAAATGTAAAATATTCATTTAGAATTATATTATTTTCAAAGGTTAAGTATTAGTAACATGATCAATTGTGAGATAGCTTCCAGACCCTTGATAAATATGAAGTAAAATAATCCATAAAAATGTAGAAAGTTTTTATTAACAAATTATGAATTATTTTTATGACTCATAATGCAAAACTAATCAGATGAATTAGTGCTTGCATATTTTTATATCAAATAATTTAATAAAATAACAAACCTTTCTCCACTTTTTAAAATTTTGAACATGGTGTGTTGTGGTGGTTCAGTATTAACACTGTCAACTTCTCCAAGAAGTTGAGAATTTGAATTATTGAATCCAGATGATGACAAAGCTGCAACTGTCGACATACTTGGCAGAACCGGATCCTCCCCATAAGAAAACATTTCGAACATTGTAATACCATAGGACCACACATCAGATCGGGATGAAAATTTACCATCACACAAACTTTCTGGAGCATACCTAGAATAACAATTAATAAATGTAAATAAGTGGTTAAAAATAAAAACCAAATTAATAAACTGTCCCTCTTTAAAATTTCAAATATCATTTAATACATTGAGTAATGGGTTAATAATCACATTAACTATATATTACTAATAAAATATTATAAAAAGACAATTATAATTGTTCAATTATAATATTGAAAAATAAATTTTATTTTGATAATTGTCAATCACTATTCATTAAGAATTTTCTAAAAAATATAAATAGTCTAGAACCAAAGACATTAATTAAATTATTCCAACCATAAATTAATAAGTATATTTTATAGATTATCAAACCCAGGTAACATACCAAAATAAATAACTTTGATTTATCTATTGACATATATTTTTGAGTCACCTATTTACAAAAGTTATGTAGTTTTATGGAGTTACCATACTACTAAATAAAATTTAACCAATACTAACTTAAAAAATATATTAAAAATTTACAAATACCATTTTATTGGGAGATCTCTATTTGTTTTCAGAATATAGTAATCTTCTTTGCCTCCAGTAACTTGTGCTAATCCAAAATCTGATATTTTCACTAAATTTTCATTAGCTACCAATATATTTCGAGCAGCTAAATCTCGATGCACTATGTGCTTTTTTCCAAGATATTCCATTCCTTCAGCGATGTCTAGTGCATACTTCAATAACTGTGGTTGTTTGATTTTATCACGATGTATTTTTAAATAACTTTGTAATGAACCATTGGCAACATACTCCATTACTAATGATATTTCAGGTTCATCAAATACACATAGGATCTCAACAATATTTGGATGTTTTAAAGTCTGTAGAAAATTGCAAAGATTTATAAAATTTATTTAAAGATAATGTAATAATAATAGATATAAATTAGAACAATAATAGTACCTTCATTATTGAAATTTCTCTTTCAAAATCTTGTAAACATGAATTTAAAGCATTAGTTTTCAATTTCTTCACAGCAACTAACTGCGGTTCAGTATCTTTATCCTTTTCCAAGTTTCCTCTATACACTTCTCCATAAAAACCCTAAATAGATTAAGTTGATAAAAAAACTCTTAAGTTACTATGTAAATATTAAACTTTATATTACCTGCCCAATGCGACCCTGCAATACTAAATTACAATCTGAGCTGAGTTCGAATATAATTTGCATTGCATCCATCAGATCTAGTGAAGGGCTTGATGTAAGATTGCAAGATATTGTTGAACTATCAAAATGATCATCCTATAATATAAAAGAATCTGAAGTGAATATCCATAATGCAATATAAATAAAGCAAAATAAGATTAATTTAATAAAAAACCTTGTCCCAAATTGAAAATCCATTGCTTCCACTGATATCTGATGTAAGTGATTTATTATCACGTTCCATATCATGTGCAGAAAAAACATCTCGTATTAAAAATGTGTCATCTGAAATATAATTATTTCTTCTTATTAAAGAAAGCAATTAAATGTTTGATTAGATTATGAGTTTATTATACCCGTTGCAGTTGAAAATATACTTTGTTTTGAGCCATTTACATCACGAAAACCTTTGGGGTATACAGTGCTATAAGAGTGTGTTCTTCTAGAGTTAAAAACTGTAAGTACAAAGCATGTTTTATAAGAATCCTATGGAAAATATAAAAATTCCATTCAAAACTACCTCCATATAAAATTTGATTCATATCTCGCATAATTTCTTGCGATTGTATTCTACTATGAGGATCGATTTTCCAACAGTTCTTCATGAGCAGATATACATCATCAGGACAAGCATCCGGTTTATGCAATCGTCGCCCAGATAAATAAAACTATAAACAATTTAAATCAAATAGTTTTTAAAAATATTTACATTTAAAATTATTACAGATGTTACTTACTTGTTTACACTCTCCAAAACTTAAATCACTAATTTCAGATCCCAATGAAAAGATTTCCCAAAGTGTAGTTGCAAATGCCCAAACATCAGCAACAGTACTTTTTTTAACAAACTCAAAATTATTATGAAACTCTGGTGGAATCCAATGAATGCTGTAACAACAAACATGTAAACATTTCTATCTATCATAAAAAATAGAATAACTATAAAACTTACTCTGCATCTGTGTAAGTAATGTTTAATCCTGGTTCTGATAACCTTACAACAAAGCTCTTGCTGTCGTAACTTGCTACCATAAGTTTACTGCACCTGATCTTTCCGTGTACTATACCATTTTCATGCTGAAAATTATTTGAAATAAATAAAAATATATTCGTTAATGTAATTCGTTATTTGTTTGAATTTAAGGAAACATTTCCTATACCAAATTCCATAGTGCTGTGGCTAATTGTGAACCAGCTTCAACCATATCAACCTCTTGTATCCTTGAAGCATTTTTTCGCAAATATTGATCCAGAGGGCCCGAACTAAGATATTCCATAACCATTGATACTGGGCTGGATAATGTTACGCCGTAAAGGCGCACCAATGCAGAATTCTTGACAAATGCCCATTTTCCACAAAGTTCAATAAACTCCTAATAAGAAGAAACATAAATAAGAAGAATAATTATGAATATATAATTTGCACGTTTAGCCAAATAAATAAAGACGTTTTGTCTTTTTTAATATTATTCAAAATCATATATGTTTGAGAAAGAAATTTTTTTAAAATAAAAATAGGTATTTAGGTCATTTTTTTCATTATACTTTTATACGTATCTCGAATAGTGTTTTAGAAAAAAATGTACTATTAAGAAATCAAACTGCAAAAATACATCAAACTCATTATATAAAGTTAATTCTAGACCATTCTAGACGGAATGCGATTAATTTTAATTTTGGCGGAAAAGACACTTATGATATCTATCGATTTAAAAGAAAAAAACATAGCAGATACATATTTTTTGAAACACAGTAAAGTTATATGATAAATTATAAATAACAACTGTACTTATAATAACTATTCTAAATATGTAAATAAATAAACAAATATATTTTTCCAAAGAAAAACACTCAAAAACTTATCTATAATGTAAAAATTAATCGCAAAATGTGTTGGTAAGCGCATAACTCAACAACGCCTGGACCAATTTGGCCAATTCTTTTTTTAAAATGTTCGTTGGAGTCCAAGAATGGTTCTTACGGCGGGAAAAAATCTAATAATTGCCGGGAAAACCCTAAAAACAGTACTTTTCTTTTCGAATTTGTCTGAACTTTTTTACTGTGCTCCAATTCGTATGAAATTTTGAAATTAGGCTTATCTTACTCTCAAGTTCAAAAGTAAAAATAATTTAGACTTCTTTACCATTTCTCGGGGAAATGACATCCCTCTCAGTGGTGTAATTTCATTTTTTTTTTTCAAATATTTTTCAAAATATTTTATAATGTTTTTCAAAAAAGCAAATACTTATCATTTTATTTAAAGCTGTTGTACATCAAAGCTCCATATGGATGGAGTTATATACATAATAACATAAACATAATAATTTTTAACTAATTGGTAAATATTAGTATAGGTTATTAAAAAAATTTGAAACTTTTGAATGTAAACTTAAGTATAGGACAACGTCTGTCGGGTCACCTAGTTTCCTTATATAATATAAAAATATATAAAAATTTTTTCCTTGTTCTAAAATGTTTCTGATTTTGAATAATATTTGAAAAAACAAAATTGGAAGAAATGAACAATATCGAAGCCGCTACTAAAGACTTTCTGCGAAATCCTTGTTGACTTTGCTGGTTCTTGAGAAATCAAAGTTAACTTTATAAGCTGTGTTATCATTGTAAGTTTAATGAAAACAATACAAATAAACAAACATTAAATTGATTAAATCACATTTAGTGATGAGTAAAATTTCAAGGAAATATCATTTTAACTAGCAATGATCCTAAAAATATAACTATTGCAAACGAAACAATTTGAAATAGAGAGTCTAAAAATAATATTTCTTATTGGGAAATATAATTTTTCGATTCGCATTTTAATAGAATATTATGTAACGCAAACTGATTCAATTTGCTTCTGATTATTATTATATATGTAAAATAGACATATTAAAATTGTTTAAAACCACCAACGTTCGCTCTCCAGTTTTTTAGTGATGTACTCAAATTACTAATAGTTAAATTAGTTAAATTAATTACTCTATTAGAAAGACGCAAATACTAAAGAAAATTTGTTTAACTGTGTGAAATCGAAATTAAAATATAAACAAATATTATTACAAAGATATAAGATCTTATTACTTGCGTTATTGTAACTAGTTTTAGCCAAATATCACATCATTTACTCGCGTTAAAATTAATTAGTCAAAGAACTGGTCACAATAAGTCATAGTGAGTGATCATATAGTTTTTCTTTAGAAAATATATATTTATATTATGGCTAAGCAATTAACTAATGCATCATTATCTATAAACTATGGTTTTATAAGCAAGATTTCGAAGATATAATTATTCAAATAAGCATAAAATAATTATGGTAAATTATATAACTTTCTTCTAAATATGGCTAAAATTAAATTCACCTTAAGATTATCTTGAGTATGTTCAGATTTAAGAACTTTCATCGCAACTTCCATTTTTTTGCCTGGTGCTGCTTTCCACATAGCACGGTAGAAACACATTCTTCCGCCGCAAGTATTCTTTGCAGAACCTTTGAGAGAAATCAAATTACTTTGGTTAAAAATTACATATAAGGTTCATTAAAAATAATAACACAAATTAAATAAAAAATAATCTTATTATTAGAATAAAACAATATTGTAGAATTTGATCACTATATTTATTCAGTTTCACTTGTGGATATAGGCTCATAAACTTGTGTTATTGGTTTCTTTACTTGTGGTATAGGCTCATGTGTTATTGAACCGTGTGCCCACAATAACTAAAACTACAATTACAGTGAAAAATATTATAGCCGCCAAGACAACCTCTTCGTAACCCATCCATCCAAAAATATATTTAGTTAATTCATCTTCCATAACGTAGGTAAGAAAATTCGGTTTCTTTTTCACGTTGACCCAATATAAACTAGTAATCCAAGTAAAATTTAAATCTTCTTGAGCTATTTCACAAGACCATTCACCGTCGTGTTCGTAACTTGCTTTTTTTATATATATAGTGTCAACTGCCTCTAAAGGTACAATCCATAGTCTTTGAATAAAGATCCATTGGTTGTCCATTTCAGAGATAAATCATTATAGACATAGCCTGAAATTTGATAATAATAAATTATCATTTATTGAACTTAATTAAATAAAACATAAAAAGTACAATATAAACCAATAAAAAATCTTGTACATACTACTGTACACCCTGAGAAATTCATTTTATAGTTTATTATTGTCGTTGGTGCGCAATTCATTTAAATCAGACATTTTTACTCAAAAAAATAAAAAAAATATGAACATAATAACTTGTTCCCTTTCGATTCGATCAATCAAAACTTATTAACAAAATTTATCAAACGAACCAAAATTTTCAAACTCTTATTAACTTCCAAGTGTGTGTATGTGTATGTGTGTGTGCGGATACAAATTTTCGTCGACAATTTCGGGAACACGGTTCAACCGATTTCAACTATTCAAAAAACATAAGGAAACGTGGTGATTAGTTTTCGGCATATGCAGGTCTAGCCGTTTCGAAGATACGGGGCAAAAAATGCCAAAAACGGTAACTCAGTTTTTAGGAGAACGGAGCGTCCTATTTTAATAATTCGAAAAACATTTTATTTGTACTGATAAGATGAAGAACTGATTAAGGCAGGTCTAGCGGTTTCGGAGATCTAGTAAAAAAAAGTGAAAAAAATGCCATTTTGAGGTCAAAAATGATCATTAGACATATGCACATCAAATTATCAGATATTTTAATAATGTGTATCATATTTCTATGGATTTTGTAACATCGTTTGTTCATTAGACGGCGATGCGGCGCTTACGCGCTTCGATATTTCGTACTGGATTGCTTTGAAAAAAAGTTCAAAATTTACAAAATATTTCAAACCAAAAAAAAAACATTTTTTTCCAAAAAAGTAATTTTTTTCCTAAAAATTTAAAATTTCTCAAAAATCTATTTTTTCAAAATTTAAAACATATTCATCTTTTTTAAAAATTCAATTTTTGGTACGGGAAGTTCCAGCAATTTGCCTTAAAGCACGGTGCCATACACCACTAGTTCTATTCTAATTTAGAAGAATGAGGGACGCTAAACTATAAGATTCGATATGCGTTTTTATAGAGTAATGGGTACATGCAAGAAGATGAACAATGATAAAAAAAATCATTTGATATACATGAACACTATAATTCATATTTACATTTTAAATTTGCGCTTGACAAAAATATTTTGAAATTATCCTAAATCCAAGGTACTAAAGAATATTAGAATTTGGTATATATCACCAGCAAAGTGAAAATAATAATTTTACTGTTCGATGAGAAATATGTAATATTAAATAGTAATTACTGTAAATAGTTATCGACTTTGCACAATATTGTAACAATTAAATACCTAGTACAACTCCGTGACATTTCAACTTGAAATCATAAGAGACCCTTGTATCAATGTAAGGAGTTTTAGCCTGGACTGTGACAGCAACCACTTTTAAGACAGTTTTTTGTTTGGTGATTCGGTATAATACCAGCATATATATTCCGCTTTCGTTAACCGTGGCTCTGTTAATAAAAAACTATTATTTCTGCATTTTGAATGTTACCCAATTCTGGGAGTAGAATAAGACCATTTAACGTCCATTGATATTTTGAATTGGGTGCCTCTTTCTGTATTAAGAGCAACAGTTTTAATGGAGAAGTCAGTTCTATACTATCGCCTTCAGTCACATGCATATTGTAGTGATTAGTTTGTAAATAATGCTTTATATTTCTTCAGTATTTAACGAAATGTCGCCGCATTCAAATTCATTACATGAACCTGTAGATACGTGAGGTCCTTCACAAAGTTTACCGAATATATTCGGGGGAGGATTGTTACATTTTCTTGATCGTCTCTGTAATGTTTATTGAAAACATTTACTGTTAATTTTAAACAATAATGTATATATACCTATCATATATATATACCGTCAAATTGACGCAATGCATATTTGTTTAAAAAAATCTAATAATTTATGCACAGGTTGAGTTGAACAGTTTAATATAAGTCTTTGCATTCACATTGCAGCTTCTAATTTTATTGCACGTTTTGGTAACATTTTTGAAAACTTAATGTTGGCGTTAAATGAGGGGACGTCCATTAATCACGTGATCGATTTTTCAAGGATTTTTGGACCGCCCTCCCCTTTGGTGATACGTGGTGATATTCAAAATTACCTTCCCTCCCCCACCAAACCACGTGTATTTTTATTTGTAAAATTTTTTTTGGAAAGTTTGGATTTGTTGAAAACTATCCAAATCTTACTATAACCCTCCTCCCCCACGTGATATTTCGTGATTTTTTGTGAAACCTCCCAGCCCCCTATAAACCTCACGTGATTAATGAACGCACCCTGATCTAAAACATCATATCATATATTTCGGATACAGCATTAGACAACATTGCAGTAAACAAATTACCTTAATTAAATTAATTACTGTAAAATACAAAGCTAAAACGATAATAAGACTAACATTAATATGATGTAATGCAATTCACAACAACATGAAGAAAACTTCTTATAATAATGTGACAAACCGACTAAGGAACGCATGATGATAGATTGTTCAGTATTCAAAACGACAGTCTTGAAATTTTACTGAAATTCGATTTTCGAATGACGAGATGATCTTTTTTGTTAACGATTTCATTGTGTACAAAATAACATGATATAAGTGGTCTTCTGCATCTCAGTCTTTTCCTTAATATTATATTTTCTAGTTGAAAGCACTCGGTCAATTTGATAAATTTCGTAAAGAAAGTTTATCAAAATAGAAATTCTATATATAATATCAATTATTCAGAATTTTATTTCAAAGTTAGAATTGCGTCAAATTAACGAGCTCGGTAAACCTAGTGTTAAAATATTACAATATATCTCTCAATGCAAATTTATAATTGTGAAGGGCAAATAAAAGCCTTACATTTTCACTCAATATGTCCGCAGGATAACACATAGATGATTTGTAGGAAGCAGCAACTTTAAGAAGATATATGTCAAAATTTCATGACTATCGGACCATCAGTTTACAAGTTACAGAGGTTCAAGTGACGCTACCTTTAAGGTTTTTGAAACCCTGAATGCGAAGAAATTTCGTGTATTGATTTATCATTGGTTTTTGATGGGTAAAAATACCATTGCTGCCAAAGTATCGCTTGATAAGTGTTATCTGGACTGTTCCAAATAGAGGTGGATGGTGAAGAAGTGGTTTGCTGATTTTAATCGTGGCCATACAGTCAATGACGATGCTGAACGTCTGAAGGCCAATTGAGGTGGTTACACCGGAAAATATCAAAAAAGTCCACCGAAACGTTTTGGAAAACCGAAAAGTAAAATTGCCTGAGATAGCTGACACCCTAAAGATATCGATAGAACGTGATGGACATATCGTTCACGAATATTTGAATGGAAAAACTCTCTGTGCTAAATGGGTGCCGCGCAAACTCACATTTGACCAGAAGCATAACGGGTTGATGATTCATAGAGTATTTGGAGCTGTTTAATCAAAATAAAACTGAGTTTTTGCATCAAATGTCACCATGGATATGACCTGGCTTCAACACTAACTACGGAGTCGAATAGACAGCCGAATGAACTAGACGATGACGAGAAAAAATGCAACCAATCAGCTGGCAAGGTTATTGCGTCAGTTTTTTGGAATACGCAAGAAATGATCTCTGCAAAAAGGCCAGACTATCAACAGTGAATATTTAATAACATTGTTGAAACATTTGAAACACGGCCCAATTTGAAAAACAAAACCGTGCTGTTCCATCAGAACAATGCACCAAGTCACAATTCCGTGAAAACAATGGCAAAATAACTTGAATTAGGCTCCAAATCACTTTCCGACTCACTATATTTTCTAGATCCCCAGCGACCATATTCTGTTTTCAGATCTCAAAAGGATGCTCACTCTATGTATGATGAGATGATGGCCGAATTTTATGGCTAAGTACAAATCGTACTACAGAAATGGTTTTCAAAAAGTTCGGAGATCACTATAATGGGTGTAGCGTTCTCAAAGTAAACTATATTGAATTAAAAAAATAATTTTGCCAAAAAGATGTTTTAGTTATCCTACGGACTTATTGAGTAAAGTGATATACAGCGGTATATTATTAAATCAACTGTTTGCCAGTTATATATAAATAAAAGTATACATATCATCAAACAATAATCGAAGTTGTTATCTTACTCCAGTCCCTCCTCCGCAAGTGACAGTGCACTGCCAATCAGACCATGGACCCAACGACCATCTCTGGGCTCATCGCTTATGTCCGGGGGCGCGCAATTGGCGCACCAAACCAGCCAGCCTTTTCTAACTCACGGCGAACCAATAAAATAACAATGGTTCCTTAATTCAGAGTGCTTCAAAACCTCTGTTCCATTTTCGAGAACATACAATTGGGATTCATTAAATAGGATTGTCACAATCTGCATAGAATATTATTTAGAATGAATAAATATTATAGTAGTTTATAATTAGAAAACACTCATCTCCAATATTGCAATATGTATTACAATATTTTGTAAATTCAGCGTGAACTATTACGCAAAACAAAAAAAAAAACGCAATAATACAAACCGTCCAATTATGTTCAACAAATACAGGATGATCAAGATGAACTGTTTCTAAAACTGTCCTATTTTTTCCATTAATTTTACTGAATCCGATACTATTGCCAGCATTTTCAAATGATATCTCATGATATTCTGAAGTTTGGGGCAAAAGGATTAACGTAACTAAAGCTGATCCAATTCCACGCAAATACAACGTTAAATTGTTAAAGTCTTTGTACAAAATGGGGATAGAGTTTTCCGTGGTCACATTTTCTTCTTGTATTTTAGTTTCAACCGTCCAAAGATTTATCGGCTGAATTTTAGTTATGCCAGAAGTCGTAGTATTTTCAGTCAAGCATTCGTCGCATGGAAAACTTATTCCTGTAGTTTAATATCATATAGTGTTATATCAAAAAGCAGCAAAATATTATAACTTCGTACCAAAATAAATCATTTACCCACGGGATTTCCATTTATAGATTTAAAAGACAAAAATACAGGATTGAATTTCGTTCTATTATTGTTTTCACTATCGTATTCAAATAGTGCAAACGACGATTCTTCGTAACCAAAACTAAGTTTTCCTCGCGATGTTTTCAACCAATAATTTCCCCATTTTCCCGAAGGAAGTAAATGAGGAAGGATTGCCTCTTTTAATAAAACGGTTTTATTACGATTCTTAAATGATAAGATAACCTAAAAGAAAGATGAAAATGAAAAAAAAAGAATTAAATGAAATGAGTATTTTCCATAATTATATCAATAATAGAAAAACGAAACTTGTACATCACCTTTTCGTTTTCCGATGCCCCAATCGTTAAATTAAACGATTTTGTTTTATTTCGAGAAACTATTTCAAAGATTATTCCATCCGATTCCAGGGGATTCCATTGTTTTAATGAAAAGCGTAAACCACTATATTCACCTATGTAATTAGTAATAAATATTTCAAACAATAATCATTATTTGAATATATTGAATTTATACCAGTTTCTTTCCAATGAGGCATTACAAAATTAAGTCTCCCAGTTACAAATCCATAAGTAAGAATGATACAATTTTCTGATTTTGTACAATCGGGTACAGTGCAACTATCATACGGAACATATGGATCAGTTGTGTAGCACCAGGGACCTATCGCAAGTATTAATTATTTATGATATTCATAATTACTAAACAAGAATTAAAAACGATACCTCCAATATTATTGGAAGGGTCTCGGCAATAATTCTCTACAGCCGACAAATTTCTATCGGAAAAAGAAGATTCGTTCAAATGATTTTCTTTCACAACATGCGGCGCGTTTGCGAGCCATCGTTGACATGTTCTATTCGATCTATAATTGATTATAACACAGAAGAATATTATCGAATATAACATAATTATTTTAAGTATTTCTCGTGTTATATGTATTTAGAGACTGTAGGTTCAGAAAATAAATATTATTTCATAACCATACATTTTATGATTGCTAAATGATATATAAACTACAATGCTCTGCTTAAAGACGCGTGAGAGATTCCATTTAGCATCGCAGTACTCAACGAGTTATTTTTGATTACAGTCACAGGGAATTTTTCAATTGTAATCATATTTTTATACATTTTAGTGAGAATACTCATATATATACGATATATACACAACCAAATATATATCTTTAAATGTTTAATTGGAATTTAATTACAAATGTAAACATTTATCTTCTTATATATAAAAATGAATCGCAAAATGTGTTTGTAAGCGCATAACTCAACAACGCCTGGACCAATTTGACCAATTCTTTTTTTAAAATGTTCGTTGAAGTCCAAGAATGGTTCTTACGGCGAGAAAAAATCGAATAATTGCCGGGAAAACCCTAAAAATTCCTTTTCTCATAGAGACGTTTTCTAATTAAAACGTAGAATCAATTTGAGCTTTATTGCTATTATATATATAGTTCATATTAAATTACAAGCACTCACTGTATACTCCTCCTAAACGATTATTCGGATTTTGATAATCTTTCTGAAGTTGTTAAGGAAATTTTCTAGAATGTATGTGAATATAAAGTACTGGGATTAATGTGCAATATTGTAGAAATAAATAGAAAAAATTGTAAAAAACGACGTCATTGTTTGTATTGAAAACAAATGAAAACTATCATCTGCCAAAAATTTCAATTTACTTATGAGAATAGTATGATAAATTTATGATTATGAATAAGGAAAATGAAATGTCTATATTATTATTGCCAAAAAGCAGCTGAGATGCGCCAGAAATTAAAATAATATAAAATACAGTATATGTATGGTAGATTAATGATACACACATGAACAGGATATGACAAATTAATTCACTTAAAATATGAAATTAAGTATTAATCAGGACCGGTCCTACCTTTAACGCAATGCATGCAAAAAATACGAGCGCACGCCTTAGGGGCGCCTTTATAGTTTTTTTTTTTCAATATATAATTTCTTTGCATCTTTTACTAATCTTTCCAAAATATTTTTAAAATTCGTAAAAATTTCACTTTATAACAACAAATGGGAAAGTAAAAATGAATACATACAATTCGGCCCTCACGATATCGATTAGGAGAAGTTTAACATGCAATTTTGGATATCTTTCTTTAATAATAAAAAATCGAATTAATTTAATCCAACATGAAGTACCAGTGTTATGTTATGATTATGGTTATGTTATACCGTTTAAAAGACTTCAATTTCCAATATAGTGTGAAAATTGAGACTCATCATTTTATTTAAAGCAGTTCTACATTTAACATCGTTCATATTACCAATGTATATGCATTTTGGCGTGAAGAGTAATTGAAAAACAATAATTATTATTTTAGGTAAACGGTAAATATTAGTATATTATATTAAAAAATTGTAGGCATGGGTACAGGGCAACGTCTGTCGCGTCATCTAGTTATTAATAAATGTTTACATTTGTAATTCCAATGAAACATTAATTAATTGATAATTTACAAACATTATGAAACCTTCAACTCATCTTATCGCCCATATCGTACTTTGTTATATTTAATTGACCGACGTAATCATTTCCTGTCCCTGCTCTTCGACAATCGGTCGCCTTGCAATTGCGAATATTGCAATACCGTTTTTCAACTTTGTTACTATCGTTGTTAACGAAACAATAAGGTCCTTTGTTATCCCCTGTAGGATTTCGACAATAGTTTCGAGCCAGAGCTACCGATTTATCGACAAAAATACTGTCAGAATGCAGTTCTTTAGGAACAGCGTAAGACATCCAAGGCCAACATGGTCTATGATTATCCGCAATGTTCTGAATTCCAGAGTATGTTGGTTCAGCCTGGTTCATAATAAATATTAAAAATCACAACTTATTTTCTGTAAATAAGAATTTCAAACCTTAATAATTTTGAAAACTTTATGAATAAAATAAAAAACATTTTCTTTTTGCTCCAAGTAAAAATTACACTAATATTATAAGGTTGTTTGGAAAGTCACTAAGTTTTTCACCACAGAGAATTTAACTAAATTTTTTTGAACCGAACATCACACTTAAGCCCTATGATTATTATATGATTTAGAAGCATATATTTTGAGACTTGTGTGTAAAAAATTCTAACGATTATATGCAGTAGTTTTTGGATGGTGCCACTTTGAATACGGAAAGAATTAAGCAGCATTTGTCATATTTTACTCTTTTACTATAAAAAAGTTAAAAATACTGCTTAAGTCAAAACGAAATTGACCGATGTGTATGGAAATGACTTGTTGATAGTACGACGGTGCCAAAACTGGTTTGGTAAATTTCATTCCTGGTATTTTGATCTCCAAGATGCACCACGTCCAAGAAGTACGGTTGAAGCTGACAAAAACACGAGAAAGGCATTTAGTTGATGCAAACCGGGAAATAATAATGCATGAAATCTCATTGAAATAAAATTTATCAAATTTAACATTTCATGACCACTTGAAAAGACTGGAATTTTCTTCGAAGCCCAATGCATGGTTCTAATAGAAAAAAAAACTGTGTCGTCGCACTGGTGTCCGCAATTTGCCTCTGAAAAGTCCTGATCAGGTTTTGAAGCAAATTCTCACTAGGAATGTCAAATGTCTATGTAGGACAGTTGTAAATATATTGTTGAATAAAAAAAAGAATGTCCAATGAGATGTAAAGAATACAATAAACGTAATTGCCCATGAAATAAAAAAAGAACCTGCTCAAAACAGGTGCAAAGCTGAAATTTGACAGGAAAAGGTGATGCAGTATGTTTGGTAAGATTTTAAAGAAGTTGTTCGTTTTCCAGCTTGCCCAGGATAACATAACGGTTAATTCGGATGCCTTATGTCATAAGCTGGATAAACTAAATGATGTACTTCAATATAAAAGGTCAGAATTAACGCACAACTGGTATAGTACTGCATCAAGACGACGCAAGACCTCACATAAGTTTGGTCAATCGCCAAAAGTTTTGTACCTTGAATGGAACCAATTGGCACAATCGTCATATTCTCCAAACCTGCCATTGTAGGACCATTATTTGTTCCGGCAGCTAAAAATTTCAGGGTGGTAAAACCTTTAACTCAGATCAACATGCCAAAAAGCACTTTAATCAGTTTTTTGCTAATAACGACCAGAAAAATATGATCTCGGAATGATGCTAATACCAGAAATATGATAAAAGATGTTCGATCAAAATAGCCAATACATAATTTATTAAAGTATTTGTTTATTGTACGAAAATTACGTGCCAAAATGTCTATAAAAAACAAAGTTACTTTCCGAACAACCCAATATTCATGTCAAATTTAACATTTCTTCGAATTCTCATTGTTTAGCAATCTTTCTAAATTACTTATTTATTAGACTAAAAGTACTATTTGTAGCATTCGTAATCTTTATGGGTACGAGATATTTTCCTTTCTTCTAATTCTGATATGACAATTTCATTAATACTTTATCTGACTTATTTGCTATTTATACATTCATTCAATTGATTCTTAATTTGATTCTCACTTTGTGTGAAATTGGCTAAAAATATTTTGCAGAACAACAAAATAAATTAATATATTATAAAAACAATACCCTATTATAACAGAAATTTTAAAACTGTATGAAATTAGATTGCTAAAAAAATTAAGAGAGCGTAACAATTTAAAAAAAAAAAAATAAAGTTTATTCTTTTATAACTCTGAACGTTTATGTTTTTGAATAATTTTATTTATACCATGAAATGAAAAAAATCCAAATCAATGTTCTTTTGATCTTATGTAAAAATTAGGCTTCTTATTCAATTATATGCATACTTGATTTAATTAAATGTGTTTAATAGCATTATTGCTATATTTTAATGAGAATTGTGTATAATTTTAAAAGATTGGAAAAATGTAAGGGGCCGTTCAAGTATTACGTAAGCACTGTAGGGGGGGCGGGGGGCTTATTGATTTGCTTATTTTGGGTAAGAACTTTTGCTTACTTTTGCTGACAAAGGAGAGGCGGGGGTAAATAATTGTAATAAATCTGCTTACGTAATACTTGAACGATCCCTAAGTATATTTACTGATCACATAACCTGGGTCAAAGAACAATCTGGAGGCCAAGCCTCAGGTGGCTCTTGACTTTTATCGGGGGAGCAATAGAAAGTCCAGTGAGCCTCAACCTGATTCGAACCGGGAGAAAACCATCGCATTTTCATGAATTCCTCATGGTTAACCGATAGTAACATTTGCAAGCCGATTTCACGACCCCAAAATAGTTGCAATTGATCTCCGAATATCGAAATAGTAAACTCGTGAAATTGCCAATAATTTAAAATATTCTTTACAAAAATTTCTTTTAAAACGGCTGGTGTTGAATTAGCCATTGCCTGATACGTTATACTAGTTTTTTGCGAAACACCACTTGATAAAGCCACTATGACCTTAAAATTAGAGTTTATTTAGTTGTAACAAAAAATAAAATCTATTGAGATAATGTTTATAACTAGCTTACTCTGGGATAATCGACAGTTGGACTATTTTAAAATTAATAGCTGCTTCCTGGTGAGCACGAACGTAAAACTTTAAATCATAGGTGGTGTTAGTTTTCTCCAGCATCCAAAATCTTTTGAAATCACTTCTGTAGGTAATATGCACTTCGCAATAATCATCAATCATACAAAATGGCATATCCCACAATACATTTGTTCCATAAACACTGTAATATAAAAACTGGCCCTTTTCTATACTCAAAGGATTATCATTTTCCTCATATTCATTAATAAAAATAGGTTTCGATTGGCCTTCTAAACCCATGGACAAATAACCACCACCCCAGTTAATCCAAATATTAGTGAATTTCTTGGATGTCAAAATATTAGGCGTCTCTTCGCGCATAAAATCTTCCTCTTTTGTGCCCGCCTTTAATAGGCTTCCTAATAGCAATAGATTTATATAAATTAATTCACTTACTTTTATAATTTTAAATACTTATGTTTTACTTTAAATATTTATGAAGAACAAACCGTTATTCGATATTACAACTTCAACTCCGATTCCTAAATTATCCAACTGTGTAGAATCACATGGTATACTCATAACGGTCAATACAATTCGTATTTCTGCTCCCAAAAATTGTCTGGCTCCCAACTTTTAACAGCGAATGAAATATTTCTTAATGTGTCGTTCATGTTTGTAAAATGGGTGTAAATAATGTGATCAGAAGGGTTACTCCTTGTGAAGAACATACAATCTCCATCGTCACAAAAAGGGATGTCACAATAATCTTTTTCATAAATATCATCTGTTTCGGTTTCAACGTAACACCAAGGGCCACCTAAATGTAAAAGCGAGTTGATGGAATAAAAATAGAACAATGGTGAAATACACCTTAAATGAATTTTACCAAAGACACTATGGAGTATTCCAATTTAGATTTTTTGAAAAATCGATTTCATTGTTTTTAAATATTTTCGAAGTTTAACTATTCAAGAATATGTGTACAAAATAATTTGTCAAAATTTAAATTATTTTCAGAGATATAGCTGTTTGACCAACTGTTGCCTTCGTCTGCGAAACTTTAAACGTGTTTTTCTCAAAACTGTCTTTGCGATATTATAACCACGATTTTCAAATTCTACTGGACCGAATTACTAGAAATTTTGAAGAGTTTTCTTGTGTATTAACTACAATTATCTTCAAATTCGATTTTAACATTTTCAATAAAATTGGAGAATATCATAAAAGACTGCAAATTTGTTTCAAACAGTCCCTACTTTGTCAAAAAACATTTTTTTAACTTTACTATATATATATATATATATATAAACAATTATATCTAGGATAAAAATATTATCAGATTGTTTGAGAGCTTTGAAACATGAGTATGACTAGATACCACTTTTTTGAGATCCTCCACTTCATCACCTTCTAAATTAAAACTTTGCGACTACTTATTTTATATATTCTCAAAACATTGGGTAATAACTTGTAAAAAATAATATAGTAAAAATATAATTTTAAAAATCTAGTTATTGCATTTACGGTCTTTCAAAATCGCATATATACAAGAATACCCCCATAATGATCACAATAACCGTTTTCAAATAATAAACATTTATGTAACTCTCAAAGTTAGACTAAATTAGTAAGGGTATTTCCCTTTCAAATTCATTCATCATTTTAAAGGATAAAATTAAAGCAGTTTAATTACCAATATCTCCATCTGGATTGCGACAAAAATCCATAGCTTTATTATTTGAACGTTCAGGAAACAAATAATCCTTAAATTCCACACCTTGCACAATATTCCCAAATGTTCTGATTTTTTTTAACTTCTTGCGCCACCGTTTGCATTTTCGAGATGTTACAGACTTTCCATAGTACCACTATACTCCATCCCTAAGTGTTATATGTTATTTTATTTATTAAAAATCAACTTTTTATACATTTCATCACCTGGGCCTGTTAATTTGCAACCCTTGAATGAACATAAAGGTATTTCGCAAGAATCGTCAATGACATTCGGATCTAAGGTGTAACACCAGGGCCCTGTAGGACGTTTAGTGGGGTTTCGACAAAAATTTCTGCTAATTCCATAGATCGTTCAGGAAAATCCTCGTCTACGAAAACATCCAACACAATCAAACAAACAAACCAACGAAACCAATAAAATCTCCTAGTGCTCCTAGTATTATACAAAGCTACAATTATAGCAGAGAAACCCTCTAGAAAATTTACTTGTGTAATTGCGCATTTATTTCTGTAATGTGACTTAACAATGTTAACCTATAAATTTTAAATCAATCTTTCTTAATTGCAAGCTTGCACTTTCAGTTAATTAAGTGAAAAAATAATAAATGTTATTAGTTGTCCTAATGACATATATTATTCAAAACATACTTATTTGAATGTAAAATTCAATATAAATGTAGAATCGAAAGCCTATAAGGTAGTAAAAAATAAATATTAAAACATTTTTATAATTATAAGAGAGCATCCTTTCGACCTTTAATATCTGGACTAACAGGATGAATAGGTTGAATTGGTTTCCACTTTGGCATCTAAGAAATGCCCCAGACACGGCAACAGATCCTGAAAATTCCCCCTAAATGGCTCACTTTACACCGATCTAAATTTGTACTATTTATATCAGAGCACTCAGATTTATAAGTCTTTAATAGTATTATCAATATAATGATAATCATTCTATTTTTTTAACTTGGTTAATTTTACTGAAGAAAAATGTAATTCTCAATGATTAATTGAAAACTAATTCTTAGTGATTGATAGTCAATTGTTTTCAATGTTTGAGGAGGAAACTAGGAAAATTCAATAATCATATTTGAACAGTAATATAAAATTTAACTAGTGGTGTTATGGCATCGTGCTTAAGGCAAATTGCTGGAAATTCCTGTACCGTAACGAAATATTCGAGGAATATTAAATGTTTTCAAATAGATTATTATAAATATTGTAACATTACTTTATATTTATAAGAATTATAAAGCAGAAATGCAAAGTTGAAATTATTTGTTTAAAGTAATTAGAACACAATTGAAATTCAAATCTGAATTATTTCGATTACAAAAAAAAATTTGGAAAAAAAATAAAAAAAAAATTGAGTCAATTTTTTCCAAAAGTAATTATTTTGTTGAAACAAACAGAAAGTTCTTTGAATCATTCAATTGAACGATTAGTTCTCTCAAAAACTGCCATTTTTTGCACATTTAGCTTGTATCTTCAAAATGACTGGTCTGCCTTTGCTAAAAACTAATCACCTCTTCTCCAATCATTACAAATTGAATGTTTTTTAGATCATTCAAATCGAATACTCCGTTCTCTCAAAAACTCGATTTGTATTTACTGCCCTCTTTATTCCGTATCTCCGTAACGGTTGGAGCTGCCTTTGCTAAAAACTAATCAGCACATCTCCCTATCAATAGAAATCGAATGTTTTTTGAACCATTCAAATCGGTTGATCCGTGCGCCCGAAAACGTGGACGAAAAAAGCGGACATACAAAATACAAACCACACACATCAATTTTTTCTGAGGTATGCCAAAATGTTCAGAAACCTTCAAAACGTCGAAAAATGCAAAAATTTTCATTTCGATTTTGGCCATTACTATAAATACCCTACGGGAAGTTAAAAAAACTTTTCTTTGTCAATGAATAATAAATAATAAAATATTACCTATTTACAATGAAATTGACTGAATTTCATAATGTCCAATTTAAATGAAAATTCATTTCGCTTTAATGAATTATTTAGAAGGTCTTATCCTAAGTAACTTACCTAAAACTTCTGCAAGACAGCAATGGTTCAGTCTTTATTCTCAAAAGTTCCATCAATTTCTTATTAATTAATAATACACTTAAAAATAATTTTACACTTTGCACTTTTTTATCACATGTTGTCGTTTTTAAACCACTGAAATGCAATTTTATTTTTATGCACTACCACTTTTATGTAAAACCACTATATAATAAAAACACAATAAAAAACACTGCGCACTATCACTGCATTTTCTTAAATATCAGTAAATACCATGATCAAACAATGATGGGCTATAATGGCAAGCTTTAAAAATAATAGCTAGTTATAAATTCAATTCTGATCAAGCATTCTAGTGGAACTAGACAATCTATTTCTTTTAAATAAAAAAAAAAGAATTAACTATGATACTTTTGGTGCATATATTGGTTTAAATGGTCAATGTTTAAAAATAAAAAACAAGTTACTTACTTTTGAAGTATTGAATATCTCTTGGATTAATGCAGTGAGGTGAGTTAAATTGTAAATCTTTGAAATCATTAACGTCAGCTTTACTATAAACACACAATTTAGGTTCACACAGCAATAAAGGTGATCTATCTT
>NW_020537324.1:28654613-28674363 GCF_003426905.1 Ctenocephalides felis
TTTGTTAAAAATTACATGTCATTTAAAAATAACAAAACAAGTTAAATAAAAATGTTCTTCACATAATCTAAAAATAAAACAATTTTATAGAATTTGATCACTCATATTTATTCAGTTTCACTTGTGGATATAGGCTCATAAACTTGTGTTATTGGTTTCTTTAGATGCATGTAGAACCGTGTGCCCACAATAACTAAAACTACAACTATTACAATGAAAAATATTATAACCGTCAAGACAACCTCTTCGTAACCCATCCATCCAAAAATAAATTTAGTTAATTCATCTTCCATAACGTAGGTAAGAAAATTCGGTTTCTTTTTCACGTTGACCCAATATAAACTAGTAATCCAAGTAAAATTTAAATCTTCTTGAGCTATTTCACAAGACCATTCACCGTCGTGTTCGTAACTTGCTTTTTTTATAAATATAGTGTCAACTGCCTCTAAAGGTACAATTCCATAGTCTTTGAATAAAGATCCATTTGTCGTCCATTTCATAGATAAATCATTATAGACATAGCCTGAAATTTGATAATAATAAATTATCATTTATTGAACTTAATTAATTGAAACATAAAAAGATACAATATAAACCAATAAAAAATCTTTTACATAAAACTGTACACCCTGAGAAATTCATTTTACAGTTTCTTATCGTCGTTGGCGCCCAATTCATTTAAATCAGACATTTTTACTCAAAACAAAAAAAAAATGGACATAATAATTTGTTCCCTATCGATTCAATCAATCAAAACTTATTAACAAAATTTTAAACAAACCAAGATTTTCAAACTATTATTAACTTCCAAGTGTGTGTATGTGTGTGTATATCTGTGTGTGTGTGTGCGGATACAAATTTTCGTCGACGATTTCGGGAACACAGTTCAACCGATTTCAATTATTCAAAAAACATTCGATTGCTGTTGATAAGGAGGCGTGCTGATTAGTTTTTGGCAAAGACAGGTCTAGCCGTTTCGAAGATACGGGGCAAAAAGTGCCAGAACGGTAACTCAGTTTTTAAGAGAACGGAGCGTCCGATTTTAATAAATCAAAAAACATTTTACTTGTACTGGCAAAGTGACAAGATGAACACTGATTAAATTTTTGGGAAGGCAGGTCTAGCGGTTTCGGAGATCTAGTGAAAAAAGTAAAAAAAAATGCCATTTTGAGGTTAAAAATGATCATTAAGGTGCGTCCACACCTAACGAACGAACATGAACGAACATAAACGAACGTACCAGAACGAACGGCGACAGCATAGTGTGGACGCCACGACGATCACGAACGAACATAAACAAACATGGCGAGCAATGTTCCGCAACTTGTCGGTACATCAAAGGGAATTGTTCGTTCATGTTTGAACTCGTATGTGCAGTGTGGACGTCACAACGAACGCAAACGAACATTTTTGTCTTAATAATTTTTTAATAATTTTAATAATTTAATAATATTTACTTTTAATTATTGTATTGGTTGAAAATTTTGAATAAATTATGGAATGGTCAAATGACGTAATTTTATCATTCATAAATGAAATAGATAAGTTTCCTAGAATATGGGAGAATAAAGACCCTTTTTATAAAATTATTAGAAAAAAAAACGATGCTTGGGAAAGTGTAGGCAAAACGTTTGGGATGTCAGAAGCTGCAGTAAAGAAGAAATTGCAGTCTTTACAATTAAATATTAAACTTGTTATCATACATATACATTCAACATATATGTTGAGGATGAGAGTTTGAAAATTGAGTATAGTTAGCTCAAGCCTGGAATGATCAGCTTGCTCCGAATATGAATGCTGAGGAAAGAAAACGACTCAAAATATAAATATTAAATACAAAAACTGAGTGAAATTAATTGAATAATTTGTTTACAGTATATTTACAAAATATACACGAACAAAAATCACACAAAAACCAGTGAAAATGACGTATGATTAAAGCTTACATCCATATCAATAATAAAACTGGCGTTTCACGGAACATCTACGAACAACGAAAATTCAAGCGCTCACTGCTTTTAAGCGCTTGTTCAAGTTTGTTTGGAATTTTTCGCGTTCGTTCGTGTTCCTGTTCGTTCTTCTTTGTATTTTCTTGTTCGACATGTTCGTTCGTGTTCGTTCGTTAGGTGTGGACGCACCTTTAGACATATGCACATCAAATTATCAGATATTTTAATAATGTGTATCAATTTTGTTTACATTTCTATGGGTTTTGTAACATCGTTTATCCATTAGACGGCGATGCGGCGCTTACGCGCTTCGATATTTCGTCTCTATGAAACTAAAGCAGTGGGATTGCTTTGAAAAAAAGTTCAAACTAAAATATTTCAAACTAAAAAAAACATTTTTTCCAAAAAAGTAATTTTTTTTTCAAAGTTTAAAACATATTTAATCTTTTTTTAAAAATTTAATTTTTGGTACGGGAAGTTCCAGCACTTTGCCTTAAGGCACGATGCCATACACCACTAGTTCTATTCTAGTTTAGAAGAATGGTGAACGCTAACTATAAGATTCGATATGCGTTTTTATAGAATAATGTGTACAAGAAGATGAACAATGATAAAAAACACTTGTTATACATGTACAGCATAGCTTATAGATACATTTTAAATTTGCAAAAATATCTTGAAATAATCCTAAATCCAATGTATAGGTACAAAAGACTATTAGATTTTGGTATATATCACCAGCAAAGTGAAAATAATAATTGATGAGAAATATGTAATATTAAATAGTAATTACTATAAATAATTATCCACTTTACAATATATATGCACAACATTGTAACAATTAAATACCTAGTACAACTCCGTGACATTTCAACTTGAAATCATAAGAAACTCTTGTATCAATGTAAGGAGTTTTAGCCTGGACTGTGACAGCAACCACTTTTAAGACAGTTTTTTGTTTGGTGATTCGGTATAATACCAGCATATATATTCCGCTTTCGTTAACCGTGGCTCTGTTAATAAACAAACTATTATTTTCTGCATTTTGAATGTTTCCCAACTCTGGGAGTAAAATAAGACCATTTAACGTCCATTGATATTTGGACTTAGGTGCCTCTTTCTGTATTAAGAGCAACAGTTTTAATGGCGAAGTCAGTTCTATACTATCGCCTTCAGTCACATGCATATTGTAGTGATTAGTTTGTAAATAATGCTTTATATTTTCTTCAGTATTTAACGAAATGTCGCCGCATTCAAATTCATTACATGAACCTGTAGATACGTGAGGTCCTTCACAAAGTTTACCGAATATATTCGGGGGAGGATTGTTACATTTTCTTGATCGTCTCTGTAATGTATATTGAAAACATTTACTGTTAATTTTAAACAATAATGTATATATACCTATCTATATATATACCCGTCAAATTGACGCAATGCATATTTTGTTTAAAAAAATCTATTAATTTATGCACAGGTTGAGTTGAACAGTTTAATATAAGTCTTTGCATTCACATTGCAGCTTCTAATTTTATTGCACGTTTTGGTAACATTTTTGAAAACTTAATGTTGGCGTTAAATGAGGGGGCGTCCATTAATCACGTGATCGATTTTTCAAGGATTTTTGGACCCCCCTCCCCTTTGGTGATACGTGGTGATATTCAAAATTACCTTCCCTCCCCCACCAAACCACGTGTATTTTTATTTGTAAAATTTTTTTTGGAAATGTTTGGATTTGTTGAAAACTATCCAAATCTTACTATAACCCTCCCTCCCCCACGTGATATTTCGTGATTTTTTGTGAAACCTCCCAGCCCCCTATAAACCTCACGTGATTAATGAACGCACCCTGATCTAAAGCATCATATCATATATTTCGGATACAGCATTAGACTCATTGCAGTAAACAAATTATCTTAATTAAATTAATTACTGTAAAATACAAAGCTAAAACGATAATAAGACTAACATTAATATGATGTAATGCAATTCACAACAACATGAAGAAAACGCATGATGATAGATTGTTCAGTATTCAAAACGACAGTCTTGAGATTTTTCTGACGGTAAAAAAACCTATGTGAAATTCGATTTTCGAATGACCAGATGATCATTTTTGTTAGCGATTTCATTGTGTCTTCTGCATCTCAGTCTTTTTCTTAATATTATATTCTCTATTTGAAAGCACAATCTTGCAAATAAAGGAAATAATCATTGTTTGCCCAATAACTACTCGGTCAATTTGCCGGATTTTCATAAAGAAAGTTTATCAAATTATTAATTCTATATATAATATCTATTATTCAGAATTTTATTTCAAAGTTAGAATTGCGTCCAATTGACGGGCTCGGTAAACCTAGTGTTAAAATATTACAATATATCTTTCAATGCATATTTAAAAATGTGAATGCTTTTATTTGCCCTACATTATCATTGCATGTTATCCGCCACTCAATAAGTTCGTAGGATAACACATAGATGATGTAGCTATGTAATCAACCATATGATTTGTAGGAAGCAGCAACTTTAAGAAGATATATGTCAAAATTTCATGACAATCGGACGATTAGTTTACAGGTTACAGAGGTTCAAGTGAAGCTACCTTTGAGGTTTTCGATTACAAAGAAATTTGGTGTATTGATTTATCACTGGTTTTTGATGGGTAAAAATACCATTGCTGCCAAAGTATCGCTTGATAAGTGTTATCTTGACTGTTCCAAATCGAGATAGATGGTGAAAAAGTGGTTTGCTGATTTTAATCATGGCCATATAGTCACTGACTATGGCTGAACGCTCTGAAAGGCCAATTGATGTGGTTACACCGGGAAATATCAGAAAAGTCCACTGAAACGTTTTGGAAAACCAAAAAGTAAAATTGCCTGAAATAGCTGACACCCTAAAGATATCAATAGACCTGATGGACATATCGTTCACGAATATTTGAATAGGAAAAACCTCTGTGCTAAATGGGTGCCGCGCAAACTCACATTTGACTAAAAGCATAACGGTTTGATGATTCGTAAGAGTATTTGGAGCTCTTTAATCGAAATAAAACTGAGTTTTTGCATCAATATGTCACCATGGATATGACCTGGCTTCAACACTACACTACGGAGTCGAATAGACAGCCGAATGAACTAGAGACGATGACGAGAAAAAATGCAACCAATCAGCTGGCAAGGTTATCGCGAAGAAATGATCTTCATCAACTATCTGGAAAAAGGCCAGACCATCAACAGTGACTATTGTATAACGTTAATAAAACATTTGAAAATCAAAATCAGGAACACGGCCCTATTTGAAAAAAAAACGGTGCTGTTCCATCAGGACAATGCACCAAGTCACAATTCCGTGAAAACAATGGCCAAAATAACTTGAATTAGGCTCCAAATCGCTTTCCCACTCACTATATTTTCTAGATCTGTTCCCCAGCAACCATATCCTGTTTTCAAATCTCAAAAGGATGCTTGCTCTAAAGAAATGTTTGCCAAATAATGAGATGATGGCCGAATTTTGTGGCTAAGTACAAATCGTACTTCAAAAATGGTTTCTAAAAGTTCGAAGATCACTATAATCGGTATAGCGTTCTCAAAGTAAACTATATTGAATTAAAAAAATAATTTTGCCAAAAAGATGTGTTAGTTATCCTACGGACTTATTGAGTAAAGTGATATACAGCGGTATATTATTAAATCAACTGTTTGCCAGTAATATATAAATAACAATATTCATATTATCAAAAAATAATCGAAGTTGTTATCTTACTCCAGTCCCTCCTCCGCAAGTGACAGTGCACTGCCAATCAGACCATGGACCCCAACGACCATCTCTGGGCTCATCGCTTATGTCCGGGGGCGCGCAATTGGCGCACCAAACCAGCCAGCCTTTTCTAACGCTCACGGCGAACCAATAAAATAACAATGGTTCCTTGTATTCAGAGTGCTTTAAAACCTCTGTTCCATTTTCGAGAACATACAATTGGGATTCATTAAATAGGATTGTCACAATCTGCATAGAATATTATTTAGAATGAATAAATATTATAGCAGTTTATAATTAGAAAACACTTATCTCCAATATTGAAGTATGTATTACAATATTTTGTAAATTCAGCGTGAACTATTTGCAAAACAAAAAAAACGTAATAATACAAACCGTCCAGTTATGTTCAACAAATACAGGATGATCAAGATGAACTGTTTCTAAAACTGTCCTATTTTTTCCATTAATTTTACTGAATCCGATACTATTACCAGCATTTTCAAATGATATCTCATGATATTCTGAAGTTTGGGGCAAAAGGATTAATGTAACTAAAGCTGATCCAATTCCACGCAAATACAACGTTAAATTGTTAAAGTCTTTGTACAAAATGGGGATAGAGTTTTCCGTGGTCACATTATCTTCTTGTATTTTGGTTTCAACCGTCCAAAGATTTATCGGCTGAATTTTAGTTATGCCAGAAGTCGTAGTATTTTCAGTCAAGCATTCGTCGCATGGAAAACTTATTCCTGTAGTTTAATATCATTAAGTGTTATATCAAAAAGCAGCAAAATATTATAACTTCGTACCAAAATAAATCATTTACCCACAGGATTTCCATTTATAGATTTAAAAGACAAAAATACAGGATTGAATTTCGTTCTATTATTGTTTTCACTATCGTATTCAAATAGTGCAAACGCCGATTCTTCGTAACCAAAACTAAGTTTTCCTCGCGATGTTTTCAACCAATAATTTCCCCATTTTCCCGAAGGAAGTAAATGAGGAAGGATGGCCTCTTTTAATAAAACGGTTTTATTACGATTCTTAAATGATAAGATAACCTAAAAGAAAGATTGAAAATAAAAGCAATTAAATGAAATGAGTATATTCCATAATTATATCAATAATAGGAAAACGAAACTTGTACATCACCTTTTCGTTTTCCGATGCTCCAATCGTTAAATTAAACGATTTTGTTTTATTTCGAGAAACTATTTCAAAGATTATTCCATCCGATTCCAGGGGATTCCATTGTTTTAATGAAAAGCGTAAACCACTATATTCACCTATTTAATTAGTAATAAATATTTCAAACAATATTCAATATTCAAAAATATTGAATTTATACCAGTTTCTTTCCAATGGGGCATTACAAAATTAAGTCTCCCAGTTACAAATCCATAAGTAAGAATGATACAATTTTCTGATTTTGTACAATCGGGTACAGTGCAACTATCATACGGAACATATGGATCAGTAGTGTAACACCAGGGACCTATCGCAAATATTAATTATTTTTGATATTCATAATTACTAAACAAGAAAAAACGATACCTCCAATATTATTGGAAGGGTCTCGGCAATAATTCTCTACAGCCGACAAATTTCTATCGGAAAAAGATGATTCGTTCAAATGATTTTGTTTCACAACATGCGGCGCGTTTGCGAGCCATCGTTGGCAAGTTCTATTCGATCTATAATTGATTATAACACAGAAGAATATTATCAAATATAACATGATTATTTTAAGCATTTCTCGTGTTATAGGTATTTAGAGACTGTATGTTCATAAAATAAATATTATTTCATTATAAACATACATTTTGTGATTGCTAAATGATATATAAACTACAATTCTCTGATTATAACACAGAAGAATATTATCAAATATAACATAATTATTTTAAGTATTCCTCGTGCTATAGGTATTTAGAAACTGTATGTTCATAAAATAAATATTATTTCATTATAACCATACATTTTGTGATTGCTAAATGATATATAAACTACAATTCTCTGCCCAGTGGTGTAACTAGACCCTCCGTGGCCCGTGGCAAATTCTATATATATTCTGCCCTATATCGTGATGTTTATTTTATTTAGTTTTTTTTTAATAAACTTGATATTTTTCAACCTACTCAATAGCACGTTGTTTAACTACCGGCCAAAACAATTTTTAATAAATTATATTACAAATGAGCAAACCAACTTGGACTAATTCATATTTTATGGCTTGAAATTTTGATATTATAAAGAAAAAAATATTAATTCAGGATTGACAGACCATTTTGCTCTTATGCTATTCACTTCTAATTTAAAATTTTCAAAATTCATGCCGATACTTTCCTATTTTTTCAAATGTTTTAGTGCTTCTGAAAGATTGATGGCTTTAGATTATACTAGTGCTTTAGATGCTCCATCGATAATTTGTAGGATATTACAATGGAAAACAAATAGAAAACATAATAAATTTGTATGTTTTTCAAACTTCTTTTTATGTAAAATAATTGCATTTCTATCATCTGATTTGCAATCTAATAGAATTGTTTCTGTTAGTGCTTGGACCTCAACAAAACGAACTTCTAAAGCAGAAAGGGCATCATAATGCTCTGCTCATCTAGTAGAGTTTAATAATTTAACATTATGATGCCATTTTTGCTTTGAAAGTTAGTTTGTTGAATGAAAAAACAGCACTAACGAAAACAATTCTATTAAATTACAATTCAGTAATATTTCACACTGTGTGTCATTATCAATAAGGTTAATGACTCATTTGGTTAAAAGATTAAAATCTTGATAAAATACTACATCTTTTGATACTATGACTAAAAAAAATAAAATCATAAACCGTTTTTAAAAAAAAATTACAAAATATGAAAAAAACAATATATGTACTCCAAAATGAATCAAAATGCTCTTGCATAGAAAGTGTTTAAATTTTTATGTTTTATGATTAACTTGTAATTGTATAATTTGTTTTTAGTAGTTTCACTTTGGATTTTTAAGGAAGAATTCAAACTATATATTAAACCATAAAATATATTTTCCAAGTAAAATAGAATATTCAAATACAATATAAAAAAATATTTATGAGCCCGCGGTCACTTCGGCCAGCGGCCCGTGACATTTTGCCACCCATGCCACCCTATAGTTACGCCACTGGCTCTGCCTAAAGACGCGTGAGAGATTCCATTTGGCATCCCAGTACTCAAACCAGTTTTTTCCAATTAAAGTCACAGCAAATTTTCCAATTGTAATCATATTTTTATATATTTTACAAGTAAAAATACTTGATACATACAGTAGAACCTCGATTAACCGAACTAATTGTTGTCGATTGTCATCCGGATAAACAAAAATCCGGGTAATCTAATGTATGAAATATAATGATGTGTATTTATCAAAAATATCAAATATATACATAGATATTACGAAAATCAATGTTTAATAAGAAATTAACATTTCTTTAAGCATGTGCATATATATCTTCTTAATTACATTACATACATAGGGTAGAGCGGGGCTAGTTGAGCATAGGGGCAAGTTGAGCAATCGAAATATCTCGAAAACTATTCAACGTCCGTTTAGGCATTATATGGCGGAAAGATAGAGTTTTGGGAGAAATAGACATCCCGCGATCGCTAGTGGCCGCTGGACAAATGAGTGAGGCTCACGGGCGTTTTGTTTATTTTGAGGCCAAAAAGTAAAAAAGTAATTCATCACGAGTTTTCGTCTGGTTTAGCCAAATGTTATTTATTTTTAATCACGTAAATGTTATTCTTCCATATATTTATAGTACTTTTAATATGCACAGAGATTCTGGGTATAATTCTCACGTTTTTTTTTATAAACTTACTTTTATTTTGAAATTCCGAGTTGGGGTTAGTTGAGCATAGTTGCTAAACTTGTTCTGTCACTAAGACGATTACCATTAACTTCCAGAAATTAATTATTATTTTTAAGATTTAAGCTAAGTAATGAGTAATAATATAAAGAAATAATGATTCAAACAAAAATACTGAATATAATGGTAAAATAATTCCTAAGATACGATATTGTTTTGTTGATTCTACTTTTCGTTAATTATTCAAAGCAAATTACTATAAGTTTTGTTTTCTCTGTCAATAAAGACTATAAATATATAAAATATAAATATAAATACTATAAAAACTGGTTGAATTGAACCTATGATTTCATTATACTTTCTTAGTGCTCAACTTGCCCCACCTATGGGGTACATTGAGCATACTTGACTTTTTGCATTTAAACAGCTGTAGCACTTATTACCAAAAAATAGTATTAACACTTTTGTTAAGCGATAAACAACAAATCCATTAAGCCGTATAGCAATTTATTGAGACTACATCAGTTTAAGGAAAAATTTGCTCAACTAGCACCGCCCTATCTACCCTATACTAAACTGCAGCGTAAATCGTGCCAAAATTCGAATTGTAGGTATGTACATACATATAATCCTGTCGCGGTTGGTAGTCCGGATAATCGCAAATCCGTATAACTGAGGTCCGGATAATCAAAGTTCTCCTGTATTTGGTTGTGTGTCTGTAGATTTAACTTAAATGTTTACATTTGTAATTCCAATGAAACATTAATTAATTAATAATTTACAAATATTATGAAACCTTCAACTCATCTTATCGCCCATATCGTACTTTGTTATGTTTAATTGGCCGACGTAATCATTTCCTGTCCCTGCTCTTCGACAATCGGTCGCCTTGCAATTGCGAATATTGCAATATCGTTTTTCAACTTTGTTACTATCGTTGTTAACGAAACAATAAGGTCCTTTGTTATCCCCTGTAGGATTTCGGCAATAGTTTCGAGCCAGAGCTACCGATTTATCGACAAAAATACTGTCAGAATGCAGTTCTTTAGGAACAGCGTAAGACATCCAAGGCCAACATGGTCTATGATTATCCGCAACGTTTTGAATTCCAGAGTATGTGGGTTCAGCCTGGTTTCATAAAAAATATTAAAAACAACTTATTTTCTATAAATAAGAATAAGAAGAAAACCTAATTGATTTTGAAAACTTCATGAATAAAATAAAAAACACTAATATTATAAGGTTGTTTGGAAAGTCACTTAGTTTTTTGCCACAGAGAATTTAACTAAATTTTTTTGAACCGAACATCACACTTAAGCTTTTAATTATTATATGATTTGGAAGCTTATATTTTAAGGCTTGTGTGTAAAAAAATTCTAATCAATTACAAGCAATAGTTTTTGGATGGTGCCACTTTGAATACGAAAAGAATTATAAGCAACATTTTCGACATATTTTACTCTTTTGCTATAGAAAAGTTAAAAATACTGTTTAAGTCAAAACGAAATTGACCGATGTGTATGGAAATGACTTGTTGATAGTACGACAGTGCCAAAACTGGTTTGGTAAATTTCATTCCTGATATTTTGATCTCCAAGGTGCACCACGTCCAAGAAGTACGGTTGAAGCTGGCAAAACCACGAGAAAGGCAAAGTTAATGCAAACCGGCGAATAACAATACATGAAATAGCATTGAGTTAAAATTTATCAAATTTAACAGTTCATGACCACTTGAAATGTTTAGAATTTTCTTCGAAGCCCAATGCATGGTTCTAATAAAAAAAAAACTGTGTCGTCGCACTGGCGTCCGCGATTTGCCTCTGAAAAGTCCTGATCAGGTTTTGAAGCAAATTGTCACTAGAAATGTCAAATAAGATGTGAAGAATACTATACACACAATTGACCATAAAACAAAAAAAGAAGAACCTCCTCAAAACAGGTGCAAAGCTGAAATTTGATAGACAAAGGTGATGCAGATGTTTGGTAAGATTTTAAAGAAGTTGTTCGTTTTTCAGCTTTTCCAGGATAACATAACGGTTAATTCGAATGTCTTATGTCATCAGCTGAGTAAACTAAATGATGTACTTCAATATAAAAGGTCAGAATTAACGCACAACTGGTATAGTTTTGCATCAAGACGACGCAAGACCTCACATAAGTTTGGTCAATCGCCAAAATATTTTTTAGCTTTAATGGGACACAATGACATACTAATCAAATTCTCCAGCCCTACCATCGTCAGACCATTATTAGTTCCAACCGCTAAAAAAATTTTAGTCGGTGAAACCTTTACCTCAAATCAGCATGTCAAACACTTTGATCAGTTTTTTCCCAATAACGACCAAAAAAAATATGATCTCGGAATTATGCTAAGACCAGAAATATGACAAAAGATGTTCGATCAAACTAGCCAGTACATAATTTATTAACTTCCCGTAGGGTAAGTTATTGTAATGGGCCGAAAATTGAATTGAAAATTTTTACATTTCTCGACGTTTTGAAGGTTTCTGAACATTTTGGCATACTTCAGAAAAAATGGATGTGTGTGTGTATGTATGTATGGATACAAATTTTCGCGCACGTTTTCGGGCGTACGGATCAACCGATTTGAATGGTTTAAAAAACATTCGATTCCTATTAATAATGAGATGTGCTGATTAGTTTTTGGCAAAGGCAGGTCCAGCAGTTACGGAGATAAAGAGCAAAGAGTGCAGAAAATAGAAATCGAGTTTTTGAGAGAACGGAGCATCCGAATTGAATGATCTAAAAAACATTCAATTAGTAATGATTGGGAGAAGGGGTTAATAGTTTTTGGCAAAGGCAGGCCCAGCCATTTCGGAGATACAGAGCTAAATGTACAAAAAATGGCAATTTTTGAGAGAACTAAGCGTCCGATTCAATTGATTCAAAGAACTTTCTGCTTGTCTTAACAAAATAATTGATTTTGGATTTTTTTTTTTTTTTTTTTTAATTTTTTGTATATCGAAAATAATTCAGATTGTATTTTTAATTCTGACTATAGTTCTAATATACTTTAAACAGATAATTTCAACTTTGCAATTCAGTTTATATAATTCTTATAAATATTAGACAATGTTACAATATTTATAATAATCTATTTGAAAGCAATTTGCCTTAAGGCACGATGCCACCCACCCCACTAGTTAAAGTTTTTTTTCGTACGAAAATTACGTGCCAAAATGTCTATAAAAAACAAAGTTACTTTCCGAACAACCCATATTAATGTCAAATTTAACATTTCTTCAAATTTCTAAATTACTCATTTATCAGAATTAAAACACTATTTGTAGCATTCGTAATCTTTATGGGTACGAGATACTTTCCTTTCTTTTAATTCTGATATTTTCATGGATAATTCATTTGACTTATTTGCTATTTATACATTCGCTCAATTGATTCTAAATTCGATTCTCACTTTGTGTGAAATTGGTTATAAATATTTCACAATTATTTTAAAACTGTATTGCTAGAAGATTGCTAGAAAAATTAAGAGAGCGTAACAATTAAAAAAAAATTGAAAATAGTTTATTATTTTATAACTCTGAACGTTTGTTTGTGTAAATAATTTTATTTATACCATGAAATGAAAAAAAATCCAAATTAATATTCCTTTGATCTTATGTAAAAATTAGGCTTCTTATTCAATTATATGCATACTTGATTTAATTAAATGTGTTTAATAGCATTACTGCTTGCATTATTGCTATATTTTAATGAGAATTGTGTATACTTTTAAAACATTGGAAAAATGTAAATATATTTACTGTTCATAACCTGTGTTAAAGAACAATCTGGAGGCCAAGCTTCAGGTGGCTCTTGACTTTTATCAGGGGAGCAATAGAAAGTCCAGTGAGCCTCAACCTGATTCGAACCGGGAGAAAACCAGCGCATTTTCATGAATTCCTCATGGTTAACCGATAGCAACATTTGCAAGCCGATTTCACGACCCCAAAATAGTTGCAATTGATCTCCGAATATCGAAATAGTAAACTCGTGAAATTGCCAATAATTCAAAATATTCTTTACAAAAATTTCTTTTAAAACGGCTGGTGTTGAATTAGCCATTGCCTGATACGTTATGCTAGTTTTTTGCGAAACACCACTTGATAAAGCCACTATGACCTTAAAATTAGAGTTTTATTTAGTATTGCAACAAAAAATAAAATCTATTGAGATAATGTTTATAACTAGCTTACTCTGGGATAATCGACAGTTGGACTATTTTTAAAATTAATAGCTGCTTCCTGGTGAGCACGAACGTAAAACTTTAAATCATAGGTGGTGTTAGTTTTCTCCAGCATCCAAAATCTTTTGAAATCACTTCTGTAGGTAATATGCACTTCGCAATAATCATCAATCATACAAAATGGCATATCCCACAATACATTTGTTCCATAAACACTGTAATATAAAAACTGGCCCTTTTCTATACTCAAAGGATTATTATTTTCCTCATATTCATTAATAAAAATAGGTTTTGATTGGCCTTCTAAACCCATGGACAAATAACCATCACCCCAGTTAATCCAAATGTTAGTGAATTTTTTGGATGTCAAAATATTAGGCGTCTCTTCGCGCATAAAATCTTCCTCTTTTGTGCCGGCCTTTAATAGGCTTCCTAATAGCAATAGATTTATATAAATTAATTCACTTACTTTTATAATTTTAAATACTTATGTTTTACTTTAAATATTTATGAAGAACAAACCGTTATTCGATATTACAACTTCAACTCCGATTCCTAAATCATCCAACTGTGTAGAATCACATGGTATGCTCATAACAGTCAATACAATTCGTATTTCTGCTCCCAAAAAATTGTCTGGCTCCCAACTTTTAACAGCGAATGAAATATTTCTTAATGTATCGTTCATGTTTGTAAAATGGGTATAAATAATGTGATCAGAAGGGTTACTCCTTGTGAAGAACATACAATCTCCATCGTCACAAAAAGGGATGTCACAATAATCTTTTTCATAAATATCATCTGTTTCGGTTTCAACGTAACACCAAGGTCCACCTAAATGTAATTTTCGATTCAAAACTTAAACTACTAATAAATTGAGTTAGTTGGTGAAATAAAACAATAACAATGGTAAAATACACCTTAAATGTATTTTACCAAAGACACTACGGAGTATTCCAGTTTAGAATATTTAAAAAATCGATAATTTCTAAGTTTAACAATTCAAGAATATGTGTACAAAATAATTTGTCAGAATTTAAATTATTTTCGGAGATATAGCTGTTTGAAAAAGATAGATAGACCAAGAGACCTGCTTCCTTCCTCTGCGAAATTTGTTTTTCTCAAAACTATCTTTTGCGATACTATAACCACGATTTTTCAAATTCTACTGAACCGAATTACTAGAAATTTTTTAAGAGTTTTCTTTGTGAATTAACTACAATTATCTTCAAATTTCGATTTTAACAATTTTTATAAAACTTGAGAATATCATAAAGACTGCAAATTTGTTTCAGATAGTCCCTACTTTGTCAAAAACATTTTTTTAACTTTAACTATATATATAAACAATTAATCTAATATAAAATATTTCTTCAGATTGTTTTGAGAGCTTTGAAACCATGAGTATGATGACTAGGTACCACTTTTTTGAGATCCTTCACTTCATCACCTTCTAAAATTAAAACTTTGCGACTAGTTTTTTTTCTATATTCTCAAAACATTGGGTAATAACTTGTAAAGAATTAATATAGTAAAAATATTATTTGCCTATTTTACGGTCTTACAAAATAGCATATAGAGAAGAATACCCCGATAATGATCACAATAACCGTTTTCAAAGAATAAACATTTATGTAACTCTTAAAGTTAGATTTAATTAGTAAGGGTATTTTCCTTTCAAATTAATTCATCACTTTTAAAGGATATAAATTAAAGCAGTTTAATTACCAATATCTCCATCTGGATTGCGACAAAAATCCATAGCTTTATTAGTTGAATGTTCAGGAAACAAATAATCCTTAAATTCCACACCTTGCACAATATTCCCAAATGTTCTGATTTTTTTCAACTTCTTGCGCCACCGTTTGCATTTTCGAGATGTTACAGACTTTTCCATAGTACCACTATACTCCATCCCTAAGTATTACATGCCATTTCATATATTAAAAAATCAACTTTTTATAAATTCATCACCTGGGCCTGTTAACTTGCAACCCTTAAAGGAACATAAAGGTATTTCGCAAGAATCGTCAATGACATTCGGATCTAAGGTATAACACCAGGGTCCTGTAGGACGTTTTGTGGGGTTTCGACAAAAATTTTCTGCTAATTCCATAGATCGTTCAGGAAAATCCTCGTCTACGAAAACATCCAACACAATCAAACAAACAAACCAACGAAACCAATAAAAATCCTAGTGCTCCTAGTATTATACAAATCCACAATTACAGCAAAGAACCCCTCTAGAAAATGTACTTGTGTAATTGCGCATTTCTGTAATGTGACTATTAACAATGTTAACCTATAATTTTTAAATCAATTTTTTCTTAATTGCAAGCTTTGCCCTTTCAGTTAATTAAGTGAATAAATAATAAATGTTATTAGTTGTCCTAATGACATATATTATTCAAAACATACTTATATGAATGTAAAATTCAAATATAATGTTAGAATCTGAAAGCCTAAGGTAGTAATAAAATATATATTTAAAGCATTTTTTCATAATTATAAGAGAGCATCCTTTCGACCTTTAATATCTGGACTAACAGGATGAATAGGTTGAATTGGTTTCCACTTTTGGCATCTAAGAAATGCCCCAGACACGGCAACAGATCCTGAAAATTCCACCCCTAAATGGCTCACTTTACACCGATCTAAATTTGTACTATTTATATCAGAGCACTCAGATTTATAAGTCTTTAATAGTATTATCAATATAATGATAATCATTCTATTTTTTTAACTTAGTTAATTTTACTGAAGAAAAATGTAATTCTCAATGATTAATTGAAAACTAATTCTTAGTGATTGATAGTCAATTGTTTTCAATGTTTGAGGAAACAAGGAAAATTCAATAATTATATTTGGGTAACAGTAACAGAATATTTAAAAAAAATTCTTTGTCAATGAATAATAAATACAACTAGTGGTGTACGGCATCGTGTCTTAAGGCAAATTGCTGGAACTTCCCGTACCGTAACGTAATGTTCGACAATATTAAATGTTTTCAAATAGATTACTATAAATAGTGTAACATCTTCTAATATTTATAAGAATTGTATAAACTGAATCACATAGTGGAAATATTTATTTAAAGTATATAAGTGAGCTTTAAAACTTTAGCCAGAAATAAAATTGAAATCTGAATAATTTTTGATAAAAAAAATGATTTTTTTTCCAAAAGCAATTGTTTCGTCAAACAAGCAGAAAGTTTTTTGAATCATTGATGAATTTTTGAATCTGATGCTTATTTCTCTCAAAAACAGCCATTTTTGTACATTTAACTCTGTATCTTCGAAATGGCTGGACCTGCCTTTGCTAAAAACTAATCACCTCTTCTCCCAATCATTACAAATTGAATGTTTTTTATATCATTTAAATCAAATACTCCGTTCTCTCAAAAACTCGATTTGTATTTACTGCCCTCTTTATTCCGTATCTCCGTAACGGTTGGAGCTGCCTTTGCTAAAAACTAATCAGCACATCTCCCTATCAATAGGAATCGAATGTTTTTTGAACCATTCAAATCGGTTGATTTGAAGAACCATTCAAGACGGTTCAGAAACCTTCAAAACGTCGAAAAATGCAAAAATTTTCATTTTCGATTTTCAGCCCATTACTATAACTACCCTACGGGAAGTTAAAAAAAAACTTTTCTTTGTCAATGAATAATAAATAAAAATATTACCATATTTACAATGAAAAGATTTATATGAAATAATTTATAATATTGGCTATTCCAAATTCTAAAATTGACTGAATTTCATAATGTCCAATTTAAATGAAAATTCATTTCGCTTTATTGAATTATTTAGAAGGTCTTATCCTAAATAACTTACCTAAAACTTCTGCAAGACAGCAATGGTTCAGTCTTTATTCTCAAAAGTTCCATCAATTGCTTATTAATTAATAATACACTTAAAAATAATTTTACACTTTGCACTTTTTATCACATGTTGTCGTTTAAACCAATGAAATGCAATTTTATTTTTATGCACTGCCACTTTTATGTAAAACCACTATATAATGAAACACAATAAAAAACACTGCGCACTATCACTACATTTTCTTAAATATCAGTAAATACCATGATCAAACAATGATGAGCTATAATGGCAAGCTTTAAAATAATAGCTAGTTATAAATTCAATTCTGATCAAGCATTCTAGTGGAACTAGAAAATCTATTTCTTTTTAAATAAAAAAAAAGAATTAACTATGATACTTTTGGTGCATATATTGGTTTAAATGGTCAATGTTTAAAAATAAAAAACAAGTTACTTACTTTTGAAGTATTGAATATCTCTTGGATTAATGCAGTGAGGTGAAATTAGTAAATCTTGAAAATCATTAACGTCAGCTTTACTATCAACACACAATTTAGGTTCACACAGCAATAAAGGTGATCTATCTTTAATTTTATAATGAAAAAATAATTAAATTTATGTGGTTGATTCTAACCAAATATTATTAATATTATTTACCATATTCTGATGGAGGTACACAATCAATAAGATAAGGTCTCTTTCTTGGATCGTTGTGATCAGTAATTAAATCCTTTAAGCTATTGTATGATTTACTTTCTGGATCTACATAAAGCTTCCATTTTTCACTTTGCAGTTCAACTTTGAAAGTTTCTGGATTTCCACTACAATATAAATTGATTTGGTACAAATATACTATTCATAATCTCATAATATAAAACTAGAGGTGTGGTTTACCTTTCAGAACAAGCATCGATATAATATGTATTATAATATTGCTCACATTCCCTAACTACATAACTTCCATATCTGTTATTCCTTTTTTTGCTAACTTAGCATAAGAAAATTGACCTCTACAATATTAATGAAAATTCACATTAAATTATGAGCATTGAAACGTATCACATTTGAATTATGATGATAATATACAATGATTTCTCAAATCAATGAAAGAAAGAATCCAATAAATTATATTCATAACTAACCCAACTGGTCCATGACATTTCCTTAAATGTAAAGTTTTCAAAGATGGTGTCGCTAATTCCTTACATAAATTAAAAGTCCATTTAACCATCAATCTAGAAAAATTATAATATACTTTGTTTAGACTCAAAGAAATATCATTTTGCTTATAACAATCGTGAAATACCTGTAGTATCCATCAAGAAGACTTATAAATGAATCCATGGTAGGAACTGAGTGAAACTTTAGATATAATGGAATACCATTTTTTCTAGAAATTTCTACAGTTCCATCATCTCGTTTTGAAACAAAACAAAGATCCTGAATGGAACAAAGGTGTTGCCACTGAAAGTTAATAAAATATAAGATCCCATATCTAAATTATTTTTCTTAATTATAATATAAATCTAATTACATCTTTTCCAGATGTGTATGAAATTTGGAGTCCAGGAAACTCCAAATGATATGGAGATAGTCTTAAAAAAACTGCTTCACCAGTATCTGCAGTAGCTACATATTCTTCTGATAAATAGTTCGGTGCCATTTTATCTAGCTGTTTTAAATATTCTTTCTTCATATACCTATAAAACAAATTCATTAGAAATAACAATTGACAAATAAAATTGTTATTATAAAACCTTCAAGAGACATAAAAAAATACAGTTAGGAATTAGGCTCTCCCAATCATTTTAATTGCAAATTTTTAGCAATTGCATTTATATACAATAGAAAATAGACAAGAAAAAAACTTTTGAAATGCTGAGATAAAGTAAATAGTGTAAACATTAAGAGATTGTACTTTCGATTCTATATTTCACAGAGACGAATGTACATTAATATTTTACTTACCAAATATCCCACTTTGTTTTCTTTAATACTTCTAGAGATTCTTGAATAGTTTTTTTAATATAATAAGATGACAAATTCTTTTTAACTATTTCACGTGGGATGTATTTTTTAAAATTTCTTTTTATTTCTTCTGCTGACAAATTATGTTCAATCATTTCTCGACACATATCAGTTACACTAAGGCCAATAAT
>NW_020537324.1:28675363-28707372 GCF_003426905.1 Ctenocephalides felis
CCTATCGATTCAATCAATCAAAACTTATTAACAAAATTTTAAACAACCAGATTTTCAAACTATTATTAACTTCCAAGTGTGTGTATGTGTGTGTATATCGTGTGTGTGTGTGCGGATACAAATTTCGTCGACGATTTCGGGAAAACAGTTCAACCGATTTCAATTATTCAAAAAACATTCGATTGCTGTTGATAAGGAGGCGTGCTGATTAGTTTTTGGCAAAGACAGGTCTAGCCGTTTCGAAGATACGGGGCAAAAGTGCCAGAACGGTAACACTCAGTTTTAAGAGCAACGGAGCGTCCGATTTTAATAAATCAAAAAACTTTTACTTGTACTGGCAAAGTGACAAGATGAACACTGATTAAATTTTGGGAAGGCAGGTCTAGCGGTTTCGGAGATCTAGTGAAAAAAGTAAAAAAAAATGCCATTTTGAGGTTAAAATGATCATTAAGGTGCGTCCACACCTAACGAACGAACATGAACGAACATAAACGAACGTACCAGAACGAACGGCGACAGCATAGTGTGGACGCCACGACGATCACGACGAACATAAACAAACATGGCGAGCAATGTTCCGCAACTTGTCGGTACATCAAAGGGAATTGTTCGTTCATGTTTGAACTCGTATGTGCAGTGTGGACGTCACAACGAACGCAAACGAACATTTTTGTCTTAATAATTTTTTAATATTTTAATAATTTAATAATATTACTTTTAATTATTGTATTGGTTGAAAATTTTGAATAAATTATGGAATGGTCAAATGACGTAATTTTATCATTCATAAATGAAATAGATAAGTTTCCTAGAATATGGGAGAATAAAGACCCTTTTTATAAAATTATTAAAAAAAAAACGATGCTTGGGAAAGTGTAGGCAAAACGTTTGGGATGTCAGAAGCTGCAGTAAAGAAGAAATTGCAGTCTTTACAATTAAATATTAAACTTGTTATCATACATACATTCAACATATATGTTGAGGATGAGAGTTTGAAAATTGAGTATAGTTAGCTCAAGCCTGGAATGATCAGCTTGCTCCGAATATGAATGCTGAGGAAAGAAAACGACTCAAAAATAAATATTAAATACAAAAACTGAGTGAAATTAATTGAATAATTTGTTTACAGTATATTTACAAAATATACACGAACAAAAATCACACAAAAACCCAGTGAAAATGACGTATGATTAAAGCTTACATCCTATCAATAATAAAACTGGCGTTTCACGGAACATCTACGAACAACGAAAATTCAAGCGCTCATCAACTGCTTTTAAGCGCTTGTTCAAGTTTGTTTGGAATTTTTTCGCGTTCGTTCGTGTTCCTGTTCGTTTTCTTCTTTGTATTTTCTTGTTCGACATGTTCGTTCGTGTTCGTTCGTTAGGTGTGGACGCACCTTAGACATATGCACATCAAATTATCAGATATTTTAATAATGTGTATCAATTTTGTTTACATTTCTATGGGTTTTGTAACATCGTTTTTCCATTAGACGGCGATGCGGCGCTTACGCGCTTCGATATTTCGTCTCTATGAAACTAAAGCAGTGGATTGCTTTGAAAAAATTTCAAACTAAAATATTTCAACAAAAAAAACATTTTTTCCAAAAAAGTAATTTTTTTTTTTTTCAAAGTTTAAAACATATTTAATCTTTTTTTAAAAATTTAATTTTTGGTACGGAAGTTCCAGCACTTTGCCTTAAGGCACGATGCCATACACCACTAGTTCTATTCTAGTTTAGAAGAATGGTGAACGCTAACTATAAGATTCGATATGCGTTTTTATAGATAATGTGTACAAGAAGATGAACAATGATAAAAAAAACTTGTTATACATGTACAGCATAGCTTATAGATACATTTTAAATTTGCAAAAATATCTTGAAATAATCCTAAATCCAATGTATAGGTACAAAAACTATTAGATTTGGTATATATCACCAGCAAAGTGAAAATAATAATTGATGAGAAATAGTAATATTAAATAGTAATTACTGTAAATAATATCATCCACTTTACAATATATATGCACAACTTGTAACAATTAAATACCTAGTACAACTCCGTGACATTTCAACTTGAAATCATAAGAACCTTGTATCAATGTAAGGAGTTTTAGCCTGGACTGTGACAGCAACCACTTTTTAAGACAGTTTTTTGTTTGGTGATTCGGTATAATACCAGCATATATATTCCGCTTTCGTTAACCGTGGCTCTGTTAATAAACAAACTATTATTTTCTGCATTTTGAATGTTTCCCAACTCTGGAGTAAAATAAGACCATTTAAACGTCCATTGATATTTGGACTTAGGTGCCTCTTTCTGTATTAAGAGCAACAGTTTTAATGGCGAAGTCAGTTCTATACTATCGCCTTCAGTCACATGCATATTGTAGTGATTAGTTTGTAAATAATGCTTTATATTTTCTTCAGTATTTAACGAAATGTCGCCGCATTCAAATTCATTACATGAACCTGTATACGTGAGGTCCTTCACAAAGTTTACCGAATATATTCGGGGGAGGATTGTTACATTTTCTTGATCGTCTCTGTAATGTATATTGAAAACATTTACTGTTAATTTTAACAATAATGTATATATACCTATCTATATATAACCCGTCAAATGACGCAATGCATATTTTGTTTAAAAAAATCTATTAATTTATGCACAGGTTGAGTTGAACAGTTTAATATAAGTCTTTGCATTCACATTGCAGCTTCTAATTTTATTGCACGTTTTGGTAACATTTTTGAAAAACTTAATGTTGGCGTTAAATGAGGGACGTCCATTAATCACATGATCGATTTTTAAGGATTTTGGACCCCGCCCTCCCCTTTGGTGATACGTGGTGATATTCAAAATTACCTTCCCTCCCCCACCAAACCACGTGTATTTTTATTTGTAAAATTTTTTTTGGAAATGTTTGGATTTGTTGAAAACTATCCAAATCTTACTATAACCCTCCCTCCCCCACGTGATATTTCGTGATTTTTTGTGAAACCTCCCAGCCCCCTATAAACCTCACGTGATTAATGAACGCACCCTGATCTAAAAATCATATCATATATTTCGGATACAGCATTAGACACATTGCAGTAAACAAATTACCTTAATTAATTAATTACTGTAAAATACAAAGCTAAAACGATAATAAGACTAACATAATATGATGTAATGCAATTCACAACAACGGGAAGAAAACTTCTTATAATAATTGACAAACCAACTAAGGAACGCATGATGATAGATTGTTCAGTATTCAAAACGACAGTCTTGATTTTACTGAAATTCGATTTTCGAATGACGAGATGATCTTTTTTGTAACGATTTCATTGTGTACAAAATAACATGATATAAGTGGTCTTCTGCATCTCAGTCTTTCCCTTAATATTATATTTTCTAGTTGAAAGCACTCGGTCAATTTGATAAATTTCGTAAAGAAAGTTTATCAAATAGAAATCCTATATATAATATCAATTATTCAGAATTTTATTTCAAAGTTAGAATTGCGTCAAATTAAAGAGCTCGGTAAACCTAGTGTTAAAATATTACAATATATCTCTCAATGCAAATTTATAATTGTGAAGGGCAAATAAAAGCCTTACATTTTCACTCAATATGTCCGCAGGATAACACATAAATGATTTGTAGGAAGCAGCAACTTTAAGAAGATATATGTCCAAATTTCATGACAATCGGACCATCAGTTTACAAGTTACAGAAGTTCAAGTGACGCTACCTTTGAGGTTTTCGAAACCCTGAATTCAAAGAAATTTCGTGTATTGATTTATCATTGGTTTTTAAATGGGTAAAAATACCATTGCTGCCAAATCGAGTTGATGGTGAAGAAGTGGTTTGCTGATTTTAATCGTGGCATTACAGTCAATGACGATGCTGAACGTTCTGAAAGGCCAATTGAAATGGTTACACCCAGAAGATATCAAAAAAGTCTACCGAAACGTTTTGGAACAACCGAAAAGTAAAATTGCCTGAGATAGCTGACACCCTAAAGATATCAATACAATAAACGTGATGGACATATCGTTTACGAATATTTGAATAGGAAAAACCTCTGTGCTAAATGGGTGCTGCGCGAACTCACATTTGACCAAAGCATAACGGGTTGATGATTCGTAAGAGTATTTGGAGCTGTTTAATCGAAATAAAACTGAGTTTTTGCATTAATATGTCACCATGGATATGACTTGGCTTCAACGCTAAACTACGGAGTCGAATAGACAGCCGAATGAACTAGAGACGATGACGAGAAAAAAAAACAACCAATCAGCTGGCAAGGTTATCGCGAAGAAATGATCTTCATCAAACTATCTTGAAAAAGGCCAGACCATCAACAGTGACTATTGTATAACGTTAATGAAACATTTGAAAATCAAAATCAGGAACACGGCCCTATTTGAAATAGAAAACCGTGCTGCTTCATCAGGACAATGCACCAAGACACAATACGTGAAACAGTGGCCAAAATAACTTGAATTAGGCACCTAATCGCTTTCCCACTCACTATATTTTCTAGATCTGTTCCCCAGCGACCATATTCTGTTTTCAGATCTCAAAAGGATGCTCGCTCTAAAGAAATGTATGATGAGATGATGGCTGAATTTTGTGGTAAGTACAAATGGAACTACAAAGATGGTTTCGAAAAGTTCGAAGATCACTATAATAGGTATAGCGTTCTCGAAGGAAACTATATTGAATAAAACAAAATTACCAAAAAATTGTTTTTATTAGTTATCCTACGGACCTATGAGTGAAGTGATATACAGCACAGCGGTATATTATTATATCAACTGTTTGCCAGTTATATATAAATAAAATATACATATCATCAAACATAATCGAAGTTGTTATCTTACTCCAGTCCCTCCTCCGCAAGTGACAGTGCACTGCCAATCAGACCATGGACCCCAACGACCATCTCTGGGCTCATCGCTTATGTCCGGGGGCGCGCAATTGGCGCACCAAACCAGCCAGCCTTTTCTAACGCTCACGGCGAACCAATAAAATAACAATGGTTCCTTGTATTCAGAGTGCTTCAAAACCTCTGTTCCATTTTCGAGAACATACAATTGGGATTCATTAAATAGGATTGTCACAATCTGCATAGAATATTATTTAGAATGAATAAATATTATAGTAGTTTATAATTAGAAAACACTTACAGTAGGTCAATTAAGAGCGTGGCGGTGTTAATTAATAAAAATTGTTTTATGAAACTTTAATATTTATATATGCCTTGTATACGTTACAAGCAATGATGCAATTTGGTCAATATGTGTCCAGTCGCCACCGGAGTCGACAATTGGCTGGCATCTCCGACGCCTGCTTTTTACTAACTTTTGACTCATTTAACGGATTATTCTAGTCTGATGGCTCGTATTTTATTTAAGGGCTCGATGAGGGCAGTACGTGCTCATAAAGAACATCCATAAGTAAAAATGACATTTTCAAAATCTTTATCAATATTCTCATGTACTCAAGCGTAAAAGAAGCACATGTTTTTCAGTCGTCAGAGGCTTCCCCATGGTGTTGCGCCATTTCAGATCATGAATACGAAGAAAAATTCAGATAGTTTTGTAGATATTTCTAAACATTTTGTCATTATTTTTGCTCGTTCTTGCTGCAGTGTTGAAGCAGGATTCCGCAAAAACACATTCACTGTTCTTTTTTCTTCGTTTTTATTTGAACCACGTTCTGATAAAGCATCGACATTTTTAGCAACTTTATATAGGTGTATCTAATCCTGTACAAATACCTTCAACTTTTTCATATATCTAGAAGCGGCTGATTGCGACATTTGGAGACCTTTTGGGTGGATGAAAAAGGGCGCAGCCTCGTAGCGCGATGCGTAACTTAGCACTCATGGCGTTTAACGTGATTTTTTCCTCAAAATATCAACGACAACTAAACCTTTGTTGACAATGCATCAAGGACAAAGCTTCACTTTATCGGCTTACAAAAGATTAGACCTAAATCTTTCATTAACTGTCGTAAAGTCGGCCACGCTCTTACTTGACTGACTGTATCTCAAATATTGAAATATGTATTAAAAATATTTTGTAAATTCAGCGTGAACTATTACTGCAAAACAAAAAAAACCCAATAATACAAACCGTCCATTATGTTCAACAAATACAGGATGATCAAGATGGACTGTTTCTAAAACTGTCCTATTTTTTCCATTAATTTTACTGAATCCGATACTATTACCAGCATTTTCAAATGATATCTCATTATTTCTGAAGTTTGGGGCAAAAGGATTAACGTAACTAAAGCTGATCCAATTCCACGTAAATATAACGTTAAATTGTTAAAGTCTTTGTACAAAATGGGGATTGAGTTTTCCGTGGTCACATTTTCTTCTTGTATTTTGGTTTCAAACCGTCCAAAGATTTATCGGCTGAATTTTAGTTATGCCAGAAGTCGTAGTATTTTCAGTCAAGCATTCGTCGCATGGAAAACTTATTCCTGTAGGTTAATATCATATAGTGTTATAACAAAAAGCAAAAATATTATAACTTCGTACCAAAATAAATCATTTACCCACGGGATTTCCATTTATAGATTTAAAAGACAAAAATACAGGATTGAATTTCGTTCTATTATTGTTTTCACTATCGTATTCAAATAGTGCAAACGACGATTCTTCGTAACCAAAACTAAGTTTTCCTCGCGATGTTTTCAACCAATAATTTCCCCATTTTCCCGAAGGAAGTAAATGAGGAAGGATTGCCTCTTTTAATAAAACGGTTTTATTGCGATTCTTAAATGATAAGATAACCTAAAAGAAAGATTGAAAATAAAAGCAATTAAATGAAATGAGTATTTTCCATAATTATATCAATAATAGAAAAACGAAACTTGTACATCACCTTTTCGTTTTCCGATGCCCCAATCGTTAAATTAAACGATTTTGTTTTATTTCGAGAAACTATTTCAAAGATTATTCCATCCGATTCCAAGGGATTCCATTGTTTAATGAAAAGCGTAAACCACTATATATCACCTATGTAATTAGTAGTAAATATTCAAACAATATCATTATTCAAAAATATTGAATTTATACCAGTTTCTTTCCAATGGGGCATTACAAAATTAAGTCTCCCAGTTACAAATCCATAAGTAAGAATGATACAATTTTCTGATTTTGTACAATCGGGTACAGTGCAACTATCATACGGAACATATGGATCAGTAGTGTAACACCAGGGACCTATCGCAAATATTAATTATTTTTGATATTCATAATTACTAAACAAGAATTAAAAACGATACCTCCAATATTATTGGAAGGGTCTCGGCAATAATTCTCTACAGCCGACAAATTTCTATCGGAAAAAGAAGATTCGTTCAAATGATTTTCTTTCACAACATGCGGCGCGTTTGCGAGCCATCGTTGACATGTTCTATTCGATCTATAATTGATTATAACACAGAAGAATATTATCAAATATAACATAATTATTTTAAGTATTTCTCGTGTTATAGGTATTTAGAGACTGTATGTTCATAAAATAAATATTATTTCATAACCATACATTTTATGATTGCTAAATGATATATAAACTACAATGCTCTGCTTAAAGACGCGTGAGAGATTCCATTTAGCATCGCAGTACTCAAACGAGTTATTTTTGATTACAGTCACAGGGAATTTTTCAATTGTAATCATATTTCTATACATTTTAGTAAAAATACTCATATATATACTATATATACACAACCAAATATATATCTTAAATGTTTAATTGGAATTTAATTACAAATGTAAACATTTATCTTCTTATATATAAAAATGAATCGCAAAATGTGTTTGTAAGCGCATAACTCAACAACGCCTGGACCAATTTGACCAATTCTTTTTTTAAAATGTTCGTTGAAGTCCAAGAATGGTTCTTACGGCGAGAAAAAATCGAATAATTGCCGGGAAAACCCTAAAAAGATTCCTTTTCTCATAGAGACGTTTTCTAATTAAAACGTAGAATCAATTTGAGCTTTATTGCTATTATATATATAGTTCATATTAAATTACAAGCACTCACTGTATACTCTTCCTAAACGATTATTCGGATTTTGATAAATCTTTCTGAAGTATGTTAAGGAAATTTTCTAGAATGTGAATATAAAGTACGGGGATTAATGTGCAATATTGTAGAAATAAATAGAAAAAATTGTAAAAAACGACGTCATTGTTTGTATTGAAAACAAATGAAAACTATCATCTGCCAAAAATTTCAATTTTCTTATAAACCTAGACAATATTAGAATATGTAAAAATAAATTTATGATTATGAATAAGGAAAATGAAATGTCTATATTATTATTGCCAAAAAGCAGCTGAGATGCGCCAGAAATTAAAATAATATAAAATACAGTATATGTATGGTAGATTGAATGATACACACATGAACAGGATATGACAAATTAATTCACTTAAAATATGAAATTAAGTATTAATCAGGACCGGTCCTACCTTTAACGCAATGCATGCAAAAAATACGAGCGCACGCCTTAGGGGGCGCCTTTATAGTTTTTTTTTTTTTCAATATATAATTTCTTTGCATCTTTTACTAATCTTTCCAAAATATTTTTAAAATTCGTAAAAATTTCACTTTATAACAACAAATGGGAAAGTAAAAATGAATACATACAATTCGGCCCTCACGATATCGATTAGGAGAAGTTTAACATGCAATTTTGGATATCTTTCTTTAATAATAAAAAATCGAATTAATTTAATCCAATATGAAGTACCAGTGTTATGTTATGGTTATGGTTATGTTATACCGTTTAAAAGACTTCAATTTCCAATATAGTGTGAAAATTGAGACTCATATTTTATTTAAAGCAGTTCTACATTTAACATCGTTCATATTATAAATGTATATATGCGTTTTGGCGTGAAGAGTAATTTAAAAACAATAATTATTATTTTTAGGTAAACGGTAAATATTAGTATATTATATTAAAAAATTGTAGGCATGGGTTCAGGGCAACGTCTTTCGCGTCATCTAGTTATTAATAAATGTTTACATTTGTAATTTCAATGAAACATTAATTAATTGATTATTTACAAATATTATGAAACCTTCAACTCATCTTATCTCTCATATCGTACTTTGTTATATTTAATTGGCCGACGTAATCATTTCCTGTCCCTGCTCTTCGACAATCGGTCGCCTTGCAATTGCGAATATTGCAATATCGTTTTTCAACTTTGTTACTATCGTTGTTAACGAAACAATAAGGTCCTTTGTTATCCCCTGTAGGATTTCGACAATAGTTTCGAGCCAGAGCTACCGATTTATCTACAAAAATACTGTCAGAATGCAGTTCTTTAGGAACAGCGTAAGACATCCAAGGCCAACATGGTCTATGATTATCCGCAATGTTCTGAATTCCAGAGTATGTTGGTTCAGCCTGGTTCATAATAAATATTAAAAATCACAACTTATTTTCTGTAAATAAGAATTTCAAACCTTAATAATTTTGAAAACTTTATGAATAAAATAAAAAACATTTTCTTTTTGCTCCAAGTAAAAATTACACTAATATTATAAGGTTGTTTGGAAAGTCACTAAGTTTTTCACCACAGAGAATTTAACTAAATTTTTTTGAACCGAACATCACACTTAAGCCCTATGATTATTATATGATTTAGAAGCATATATTTTGAGACTTGTGTGTAAAAAATTCTAACGATTATATGCAGTAGTTTTTGGATGGTGCCACTTTGAATACGGAAAGAATTAAGCAGCATTTTGTCATATTTTACTCTTTTACTATAAAAAAGTTAAAAATACTGCTTAAGTCAAAACGAAATTGACCGATGTGTATGGAAATGACTTGTTGATAGTACGACGGTGCCAAAACTGGTTTGGTAAATTTCATTCCTGGTATTTTGATCTCCAAGATGCACCACGTCCAAGAAGTACGGTTGAAGCTGACAAAAACACGAGAAAGGCATTTAGTTGATGCAAACCGGGAAATAATAATGCATGAAATCTCATTGAAATAAAATTTATCAAATTTAACATTTCATGACCACTTGAAAAGACTGGAATTTTCTTCGAAGCCCAATGCATGGTTCTAATAGAAAAAAAAACTGTGTCGTCGCACTGGTGTCCGCAATTTGCCTCTGAAAAGTCCTGATCAGGTTTTGAAGCAAATTCTCACTAGGAATGTCAAATGTCTATGTAGGACAGTTGTAAATATATTGTTGAATAAAAAAAGAATGTCCAATGAGATGTAAAGAATACAATAAACGTAATTGCCCATGAAATAAAAAAGAACCTGCTCAAAACAGGTGCAAAGCTGAAATTTGACAGGAAAAGGTGATGCAGTATGTTTGGTAAGATTTTAAAGAAGTTGTTCGTTTTCCAGCTTGCCCAGGATAACATAACGGTTAATTCGGATGCCTTATGTCATAAGCTGGATAAACTAAATGATGTACTTCAATATAAAAGGTCAGAATTAACGCACAACTGGTATAGTCGACGCAAGACCTCACATAAGTTTGGTCAATCGCCAAAAGTTTTTGTACCTTGAATGGAACCAATTGGCACAATCGTCATATTCTCCAAACCTGCCATTGTAGGACCATTATTTGTTCCGGCAGCTAAAAAATTTCAGGTGGTAAAACCTTTAACTCAGATCAACATGCCAAAAAACACTTTGATCAGTTTTTTGCCAATAACGACCAAAAAAATATGATCTCGGAATTATGCTAAGACCAGAAATATGACAATTCGATCAAAATAGCCAATACATAATTTACTAAAGTATTTGTTTATTGTTCAAAAATTACGTACCAAAATGTCTATAAAAACAAAGTTACTTTCCGAACAACCCAATATTACTGTCAAATTTAACATTTCTTCGAATTTTTATTGTTGTGCAATCTTTCTAAATTACACATTTATCAGAATAAAAGTACTATTTGTAGCATTCATAATCTTTATGGGTACGAGATATTTTCCTCTCTTTTAATTCTGATATTTTCATTAATACTTTATCTGACTGACTTATTTGCTATTTATACATTCATTCAATTGATTCTTAATTTGATTCTCACTTTGTGTGAAATTGGCTAAAAATATTTTGCAGAACAACAAAATAAATTAATATATTATAAAAACAATACCCTATTATAACAGAAATTTTAAAACTGTATGAAATTAGATTGCTAAAAAAATTAAGAGAGCGTAACAATTTAAAAAAAAAAAAATAAAGTTTATTCTTTTATAACTCTGAACGTTTATGTTTTTGAATAATTTTATTTATACCATGAAATGAAAAAAATCCAAATCAATGTTCTTTTGATCTTATGTAAAAATTAGGCTTCTTATTCAATTATATGCATACTTGATTTAATTAAATGTGTTTAATAGCATTATTGCTATATTTTAATGAGAATTGTGTATAATTTTAAAAGATTGGAAAAATGTAAGGGGCCGTTCAAGTATTACGTAAGCACTGTAGGGGGGGCGGGGGGCTTATTGATTTGCTTATTTTGGGTAAGAACTCTTTTGATCTTATGTAAAAATTAGGCTTCTTATTCAATTATATGCATACTTGATTTAATTAAATGTGTTTAATAGCATTATTGCTATATTTTAATGAGAATTGTGTATAATTTTAAAAGATTGGAAAAATGTAAGGGGCCGTTCAAGTATTACGTAAGCACTGTAGGGGGGGCGGGGGGCTTATTGATTTGCTTATTTTGGGTAAGAACTTTTGCTTACTTTTGCTGACAAAGGAGAGGCGGGGGTAAATAATTGTAATAAATCTGCTTACGTAATACTTGAACGATCCCTAAGTATATTTACTGATCACATAACCTGGGTCAAAGAACAATCTGGAGGCCAAGCCTCAGGTGGCTCTTGACTTTTATCGGGGGAGCAATAGAAAGTCCAGTGAGCCTCAACCTGATTCGAACCGGGAGAAAACCATCGCATTTTCATGAATTCCTCATGGTTAACCGATAGTAACATTTGCAAGCCGATTTCACGACCCCAAAATAGTTGCAATTGATCTCCGAATATCGAAATAGTAAACTCGTGAAATTGCCAATAATTTAAAATATTCTTTACAAAAATTTCTTTTAAAACGGCTGGTGTTGAATTAGCCATTGCCTGATACGTTATACTAGTTTTTTGCGAAACACCACTTGATAAAGCCACTATGACCTTAAAATTAGAGTTTTATTTAGTATTGTAACAAAAAATAAAATCTATTGAGATAATGTTTATAACTAGCTTACTCTGGGATAATCGACAGTTGGACTATTTTTAAAATTAATAGCTGCTTCCTGGTGAGCACGAACGTAAAACTTTAAATCATAGGTGGTGTTAGTTTTCTCCAGCATCCAAAATCTTTTGAAATCACTTCTGTAGGTAATATGCACTTCGCAATAATCATCAATCATACAAAATGGCATATCCCACAATACATTTGTTCCATAAACACTGTAATATAAAAACTGGCCCTTTTCTATACTCAAAGGATTATCATTTTCCTCATATTCATTAATAAAAATAGGTTTCGATTGGCCTTCTAAACCCATGGACAAATAACCACCACCCCAGTTAATCCAAATATTAGTGAATTTCTTGGATGTCAAAATATTAGGCGTCTCTTCGCGCATAAAATCTTCCTCTTTTGTGCCCGCCTTTAATAGGCTTCCTAATAGCAATAGATTTATATAAATTAATTCACTTACTTTTATAATTTTAAATACTTATGTTTTACTTTAAATATTTATGAAGAACAAACCGTTATTCGATATTACAACTTCAACTCCGATTCCTAAATTATCCAACTGTGTAGAATCACATGGTATACTCATAACGGTCAATACAATTCGTATTTCTGCTCCCAAAAAATTGTCTGGCTCCCAACTTTTAACAGCGAATGAAATATTTCTTAATGTGTCGTTCATGTTTGTAAAATGGGTGTAAATAATGTGATCAGAAGGGTTACTCCTTGTGAAGAACATACAATCTCCATCGTCACAAAAAGGGATGTCACAATAATCTTTTTCATAAATATCATCTGTTTCGGTTTCAACGTAACACCAAGGGCCACCTAAATGTAAAAGCGAGTTGATGGAATAAAAATAGAACAATGGTGAAATACACCTTAAATGAATTTTACCAAAGACACTATGGAGTATTCCAATTTAGATTTTTTGAAAAATCGATTTCATTGTTTTTAAATATTTTCGAAGTTTAACTATTCAAGAATATGTGTACAAAATAATTTGTCAAAATTTAAATTATTTTCAGAGATATAGCTGTTTGACCAACTGTTGCCTTCGTCTGCGAAACTTTAAACGTGTTTTTCTCAAAACTGTCTTTGCGATATTATAACCACGATTTCTCAAATTCTACTGGACCGAATTACTAGAAATTTTTACAGAGTGTTCTATGTGTATTAACTACAATTATCTTCAAATTCTGATTTCAACCATTTTTAATAAAATTCGAGAATACCAAACAAAGTTATAAATTTGTTTCAAACAGTCTCTACTTTGTCAAAAAACATTTTTTGAGTAAACTTATCTGTAGTTCATGCGATTGCGACATTATCCTAGATTAAATATATATATATATATATATATATATATATATATATATATATATTATCAGATTGTTGGGAGAGCTTTGAAATCATATGAGTATGGCTAGATACCACTTTTTTGAGATCCTCCACTTCATCACCTTCTAGAATTAAAACTTTGCGACTATTTGTTTTATATATTCTCAAAACATTGGGTAATAACTTGTAAAGAATTAACATAATAAAAATATTATTTGCCGTTTTACGGTTTTTCAAAATCGTATATAGACAAGAATACCCCCATAATGATCACAATAACCGTTTTCAAATAATAAACATTTATGTAACTCTCAAAGTTAGACTAAATTAGTAAGGGGTTTACCCTTTCAAATTCATTCATCAAATTAAATCGGTTTAATTACCAATATCTCCATCTGGATTGCGACAAAAATCCATAGCTTTATTATTTGAACGTTCAGGAAACAAATAATCCTTAAATTCCACACCTTGCACAATATTCCCAAATGTTCTGATTTTTTTCAACTTCTTGCGCCACCGTTTGCATTTTCGAGATGTTACAGACTTTTCCATAGTACCACTATACTCCATCCCTAAGTGTTATATGTTATTTTATTTATTAAAAAATCAACTTTTTATAAATTTCATCACCTGGGCCTGTTAATTTGCAACCCTTAAAGGAACATAAAGGTATTTCGCAAGAATCGTCAATGACATTCGGATCTAAGGTATAACACCAGGGCCCTGTAGGGCGTTTAGTGGGGTTTCGACAAAAATTTTCTGCTAATTCCATAGATCGTTCAGGAAAATCCTCGTCTACGAAAACATCCAACACAATCAAACAAACAAACCAACGAAACCAATAAAATCTCCTAGTGCTCCTAGTATTATACAAAGCTACAATTACAGTAGAGAAAATCCTCTAGAAAATTTACTTGTGTAATTGTGAATTTGTTTCTGTAATGTGACTGTTAACAATGTTAACCTATAAATTTTAAATCAATTCTTTCTTAATTACAAGCTTTGCACTTTCAGTTAATTAAGTGAATGAATAATAAATGTTATTAGTTGTCCTAATAACATATATTATTCAAAACATACTTATTTGAATGTAAAATTTAAATATAATGTTAGAATCGGAAAGCCTATGGTATTAATAAAATATAAAATTTAAAACATTTGTTTATAATTATAAACGAGCATCCTTTCGACCTTTAATATCTGGACTAACAGGATGAATAGGTTGAATTGGTTTCCACTTTTGGCATCTAAGAAATGCCCCAGACACGGCAACAGATCCTGAAAATTCCACCCCTAAATGGCTCACTTTACACCGATCTAAATTTGTACTATTTATATCAGAGCACTCAGATTTATAAGTCTTTAATAGTATTATCAATATAATGATAATCATTCTATTTTTTTAACTTAGTTAATTTTACTGAAGAAAAATGTAATTCTCAATGATTAATTGAAAACTAATTCTTAGTGATTGATAGTCAATTGTTTTCAATGTTTGAGGAAACAAGGAAAATTCAATAATTATATTTGGGTAACAGTAACAGAATATTTAAAAAAAATTCTTTGTCAATGAATAATAAATACAACTAGTGGTGTACGGCATCGTGTCTTAAGGCAAATTGCTGGAACTTCCTGTACCGTAACGTAATATTCGACAATATTAAATGTTTTCAAATAGATTCTTATAAATATTGTAACATTTCTAATATTTATAAGAATTGTATAAACTGAATCACATAGTGGAAATTATTTATTTAAAGTATATAAGTGAGCTTTAAAACTTTAGCCAGAATTAAAATTGAAATCTGAATTATTTTTGATAAAAAAAAATGATTTTTTTTTTCCAAAAGCAATTGTTTCGTCAACACAAGCAGAAAGTTTTTTGAATCATTGATGAATTTTTGAATCTGATGCTTATTTCTCTCAAAAACAGCCATTTTTGTACATTTAACTCTGTATCTTCGAAATGGCTGGACCTGCCTTTGCTAAAAACTAATCACCTCTTCTCCCAATCATTACAAATTGAATGTTTTTTAGATCATTCAAATCGAATACTCCGTTCTCTCAAAAACTCGATTTGTATTTACTGCCCTCTTTATTCTGTATCTCCGTAACGGTTGGAGCTGCCTTTGCTAAAAACTAATCAGCACATCTCCCTATCAATAGGAATCGAATGTTTTTTGAACCATTCAAATCGGTTAATTTGAAGAACCATTCAAGACGGTTCAGAAACCTTCAAAACGTCGAAAAATGCAAAAATTTTCATTTTCGATTTTCAGCCCATTACTATAACTACCCTACGGGAAGTTAAAAAAAAACTTTTCTTTGTCAATGAATAATAAATAAAAATATTACCATATTTACAATGAAAAGATTTATATGAAATAATTTATAATATTGGCTATTCCAAATTCTAAAATTGACTGAATTTCATAATGTCCAATTTAAATGAAAATTCATTTCGCTTTATTGAATTATTTAGAAGGTCTTATCCTAAATAACTTACCTAAAACTTCTGCAAGACAGCAATGGTTCAGTCTTTATTCTCAAAAGTTCCATCAATTGCTTATTAATTAATAATACACTTAAAAATAATTTTACACTTTGCACTTTTTTATCACATGTTGTCGTTTAAACCACTGAAATGCAATTTTATTTTTATGCACTACCACTTTTATGTAAAACCACTATATAATAAAACACAATAAAAAACACTGCGCACTATCACTGCATTTTCTTAAATATTAGTAAATACCATGATCAAACAATGATGAGCTATAATGGCAAGCTTTAAAATAATAGCTAGTTATAAATTCAATTCTGATCAAGCATTCTAGTGGAACTAGACAATCTATTTCTTTTTAAATAAAAAAAAGAATTAACTATGATACTTTTGGTGCATATATTGGTTTAAATGGTCAATGTTTAAAAATAAAAAACAAGTTACTTACTTTTGAAGTATTGAATATCTCTTGGATTAATGCAGTGAGGTGAAATTAGTAAATCTTGAAAATCATTAACGTCAGCTTTACTATCAACACACAATTTAGGTTCACACAGCAATAAAGGTGATCTATCTTTAATTTTATAATGAAAAAATAATTAAATTTATGTGGTTGATTCTAACCAAATATTATTAATATTATTTACCATATTCTGATGGAGGTACACAATCAATAAGATAAGGTCTCTTTCTTGGATCGTTGTGATCAGTAATTAAATCCTTTAAGCTATTGTATGATTTACTTTCTGGATCTACATAAAGCTTCCATTTTTCACTTTGCAGCTCAACTTTGAAAGTTTCTGGATTTCCACTACAATATAAATTGATTTGGTACAAATATACTATTCATAATCTCATAATATAAAACTAGAGGTGTGGTTTACCTTTCAGAACAAGCATCGATATAATATGTATTATAATATTGCTCACATTCCCTAACTACATAACTTCCATATCTGTTATTCCTTTTTTCTGCTAACTTAGCATAAGAAAATTGACCTCTACAATATTAATGAAAATTCACATTAAATTATGAGCATTGAAACGTATCACATTTGAATTATGATGATAATATACAATGATTTCTCAAATCAATTAAAGGAAGAATCCAATAAATTATATTCATAACTAACCCAACTGGTCCATGACATTTCCTTAAATGTAAAGTTTTCAAAGATGGTGTCGCTAATTCCTTACATAAATTAAAAGTCCATTTAACCATCAATCTAGAAAAATTATAATATACTTTGTTTAGACACAAAGAAATATCATTTTGCTTATAACAATCATGAAATACCTGTAGTATCCATCAAGAAGACTTATAAATGAATCCATGGTAGGAACTGAGTGAAACTTTAGATATAATGGAATACCATTTTTTCTAGAAATTTCTACAGTTCCATCATCTCGTTTTGAAACAAAACAAAGATCCTGAATGGAACAAAGGTGTTGCCACTGGAAGTTAATAAAATATAAGATCCCATATCTAAATTATTTTTCTTAATTATAATATAAATCTAATTACATCTTTTCCAGATGTGTATGAAATTTGGAGTCCAGGAAACTCCAAATGATACGGAGATAGTCTTAAAAAAACTGCTTCACCAGTATCTGCAGTAGCTACATATTCTTCTGATAAATAGTTCGGTGCCATTTTATCTAGCTGTTTTAAATATTCTTTCTTCATATACCTATAAAACAAATTCATTAGAAGTAACAATTGAAAATAGAATTGTTATTATAAAACCTTCAAGAGACATAAAAAAATACAGTTAGGAATTAGGCTCTCCCAATCATTTTAATTGCAAATTTTTAGCAATTGCATTTATATACAATAGAAAATAGACAAGAAAAAAACTTTTGAAATGCTGAGATAAAGTAAATAGTGTAAACATTAAGAGATTGTACTTTCGATTCTATATTTCACAGAGACGAATGTACATTAATATTTTACTTACCAAATATCCCACTTTGTTTTCTTTAATACTTCTAGAGATTCTTGAATAGTTTTTTTAATATAATAAGATGACAAATTCTTTTTAACTATTTCACGTGGGATGTATTTTTTAAAATTTCTTTTTATTTCTTCTGCTGACAAATTATGTTCAATCATTTCTCGACACATATCAGTTACACTAAGGCCAAGTAATTCGCCTTTTTGTTCTGTGTAATTAATTTCAGCAACATCATTACTCAATATATCTCTTCGAGCTTGATGAAAGAAATAATCATAAACGTTTTGATCAATATTGAATAGGCGAGATAAACTGGAAACCTTAAAGAAATGATATATTAATAACTGTTTCTTAGAAAAATAAGAGAATTGTTTCTAAAGTGCTTACCTTAAATCTAATTCGAAGCTCATATTTTTCATTTTTGTCTATCTTGGAACTTGGGGCTAGCCAAACTTTTCGTTTTCCCACATTGTCAAATAAGCGTAGACCAAATATGCATTTTGATGATGGTGGAAAATTGAGCCTTTTACATAAATTCAAACAAACATCTTCAGCAGTTTCTGCATTATTATAAGATAGATCAATTTCTGATCCAGTCATTAAATATACTTTGATTTTAGCCATTTTTATAAATTTATCCAAATTGAAAAATAGTCTAAAACAACTAATTTCATGTGTCTATAAATTGCATATTTTATGTTTGTTTATGTCAATTTATGTGCTAACTTTATAAACAGGCTACGAATAGAACATGACTAAAGTAGCTAAATAAAATGATTAATATAGCAAAATTGATAACGTTGTTTATAAATGATGTATATTTATTTTTGTCGACTAGCGACATATGATAACGTTTCCAATACATATAACATCATTGCTATAACATGATTCCATATAAATTTTCCTTTAATCATTAAATAACACAATTATATTATGTTATTGTTTTCAAAACACTTTTTTCTTTGGATACATTTTATGACAGTAATGACCGCTGACAAGAAACCATATCGATTGTAAAGATTTACGACAATATTTTATCGATAGCTGAAAAACTCTTATTTTTTATAATAGGCATTATAAATAAAGCAAATGTTTTGATTTAAAATATTGCCTAAATAAACAAATTTCAATATCAATTGCTTATTTGGTATATTTACGAAATTTCTATCAAATATAGCAAATTTATCGATTTGTATATTAATATATTAATATACAAATCGATAAATTTGAAGTTATAACTTCATAACTTATTTTAATAAAGGTTTGGCAAACACAATTTTAATTTTTTTGAGATTGGGATTAAAGTTTTAACCGCAAGGGTAAATCATATAATTTAAAATCATATTTATTTATTTTATTTACATATATACATTATTTTCATATAATGATTTAAAAAAATAGTAGCACATCACTGATTTCTGTACTTAATTGTTTTTATACTCAGAAAATATTTCTTTATCATGGATTTTATTAAATTGTACACAGAGTGAATAACACAGATAAAAGAAGAGAACAGGGTAAAGAAAATTCATTAACTCAGCATTTAGATTTTTTCTGAATTTAAAAATATTAATTAGAAATTCTTAAAATTAAAACTTGGATAATTAAATTAATGATATTAACTTTCCGTAAGGTAAGTAATAGTAATTGCAAAAAATCTTTAATATTTAAGTCAATATTGTTTTTAACAAAGACTTTTATTAACTTCCCGTAGGGTAAGTTATAGTAATCGCAAAAAAATCGAAAATGAAAATTTTTGCATTTCTCGACGTTTCAAAACCTTCTGAACATTTTGGCATACCTTAGAAAAAATGGATGTATGTGTGTGTGTGTGTGTGTGTGTGTGTGTGTATGTATGTATGTATGTATGTATGTGTGTGTATGTATGTGCGGATACAAATTTTCGTCGACGATTTTGGGAACACGGATCAACCGATTTGAATAATTCAAAAAACATTCGATTCGTATTGATAAGGAGACGTGCTGATTAGTTTTTGGCAAAGGCAGGTCTAGCCGTTCCGAAGATACGGGGCAAAAAGTGCCAAGAACGGTACCTCCGTTTTTAAGAGAACGGAGCGTCCGATTTGAATAATTCAAAAAACATTTTACTTGTATTGACAAGATGTAGCATTGATCAAATTTTCATGGAGGCAGGTCTAGCGGTTTCGGAGATCTAATGAAAAAAGTAAAAAATAATGCCATTCGGCGGTTAAAAATTATCATTAGACATATGCACATCAAATTATCAGATATTTTATAGAGATTTTAACAATAAGTATATTTTTTTTTACATTTTTATGGGTTCCGTACCAATGCTTATGCGTTAGACGGCGGCGCGGCACATGCGCGCTTTGACATTTCGTCTCTATGCAGTTCAAGCAGTGCGATTGCTTTGAAAAAAAGTTCAGAATTTCCAAAATATGTCAAAATGAAGAAAACATTTTTTTCAAAAAAATTTTTTGTATCCAAAAAAAAATTTTTTTTTCAAAAAAAAATTTTTTTTTCATATAAATTTTTTTTTTCAAAAAAAAGTAATTTTTTGTCAAATTTATAGTTTCTCAGAAATCTTATTTTTTTTTAATTAATTTTTTTTCAAAAATGTTAATCGTTTTTAAAAAAATAATAATTTTTGGTACGGGAAGTTCCAGCAATTTGCCTTAAGGCACGATGCCCTAATTGCCTTAAGACAGAATTCCACTTACAGCTAGTTAAATTTTAATTATTAATCTTGAACTTATTTACGTTTAGCGCAAATATTTGAATACGTCAATTATCGGTGCATACGATAATTATCGATAACTTTTTTTGCGAGGTGTGCCGAACATGTGCCGAAAGTGCCGAAAGGCGCAAGCCTGTCACAAAAGCGTTTGGTGAGGGTGTGGAGTGTTCGAGACATAGTTCGTTTATGTTTATACTTTGTGGTCTTTGTCTTGATTGTGCTTGTCAAGTTTTGTGACAAATATTGTGAAATATTAATTTGTTTATTTATTTTATAGAAAAGCTATATAGGTTTATATATTGTTTAAGTTAATATTTCATAAACAACATTGGTGTTTTGAACAGAATTTCAAACTCAAAATGACATTATCAAACGAAAATACTGTATCTTCGGGAGATGCCGAACCTACGAAGGTGAGATCAATTTATGCTTTCTCTTGATAAATTAAAATGTAAATTTTTCTCTTTTATGTTAATTTAAGCATCTTGTGAAAGTGTTTAAAGAAATAAAATATATTTGTGAACAATAATTGGAATGGAATGTGTATTAGTTCTGAATTAGGCAATGAGTAACTAGCACAATCCTTTATTAGATTATACAATTTAAATTTTTATTATTTAAGGCGCTTCTAACGGTGATCATAGTATGAAGTCAAATAAATAATGAATACTAATATGTAAATAATAATAAACAAAACCTCTAATATGTAACATGTATTCAAATTTTTCTTGCTCAGAATTTGTACAATGTTAATCTTGAATGATTAGAAAAATTTATCATTTAGTGAAATAATTAAAAATAAATTAAAATTTCCCGGATATCAAATTTGAGTTTAAGTTATTAATTAAAGTATTTTTCTCTACATATATGGTAAAAAAAAACAATATTTAAAAAATATATTTTTATATGTTTTGTTATGTTTATCAACCAATGAAATGAAACTTCAACTATAATGGTAATTCACATTATTTCTATTTTGACAGTCTTATATTGAATAGTAATTATTTTCAAATAAGTTTGAGATAGATATTTTGAATGATATTTATATTATATATGTATATACCAAAAAGGTTATCATTAAATGACTTTATCTTATTTTAAAAGGAATCGCCTCGAATTTTAAAGTTGAGTGGGCATGTTGGTTTTGATAGTCTACCCGATCAGCTAGTGAACAAAAGTGTTCAAACTGGATTTGTCTTCAATATTATGTGCATTGGCGAAACAGGTCTTGGCAAATCAACATTGATGGATACTTTGTTTAATACAAACTTTGAATCTCAACCGAGTCCCCATTCTTTACCAAATGTGAGACTAAAGGCTCATACATATGAGTTGCAAGAAAGCAATGTTAAACTAAAGGTTTGATCATATATTTTATATTATCTTAATAATTATTAATCATTGTAAAATTATTGATAAATAATTACAATTTGTGCTAATAATAAAAAAGATGTAGTGAATAGATTAATAGAATAAGACCATTTAGAAAGTAATATTTCAATATTTAAAATATTTTTAAAGAAAATGTCAATGGCAGTAAATAAGTTTGTAGTTTTAGTTAGCTATCTTAATTAATAAAGATAGACCAAACATACAATATGTGCTTGTATAACAAAGTGATATAATAATGATCTTTATAGTTGACAATTTGTGACACTATTGGTTATGGTGACCAAATTAATAAAGAGGATAGTTTTAAAGCAGTTGTTGATTATATTGATGCCCAATTTGAGGCATTTCTTCAAGAGGAATTGAAAATTAAAAGATCTCTTGCAAATTGCCCAGATGGAAGAATTCATGTTTGCTTATACTTTATTTGCCCGACTGGACATGGTTTGAAATCCATTGATCTTGTTTGCATGAAAAAACTTGATACCAAAGTCAATATCATTCCAATCATAGCAAAAGCTGATACTATTAGTAAAACAGAACTTCAAAAATTTAAGGTAAATGTTTATAATAGGATCTAATTAATTTTGTGATTATTGTGTTAAACGTTTGCTTTCCTTCCAGGCTAAGATTTGTCAAGAGTTGGAAGCAAATGATGTGCGTATTTATCAATTTCCAACAGATGATGAATCAGTGTCAGAAGTCAATTCATCTATGAATTCTCACTTACCTTTTGCTGTTGTTGGTTCAACTGAATTTGTTCGAGTTGGAAATAAAATGGTGCGCTCTCGTCAATATCCATGGGGAACTGTTCAAGGTAAATAAAACTACAGAGTAATAAAATTTGACTCTTCTTTGTATTCATTGTTATTGAATATTAACAGATATTTTGTTAAATAAGTAATCAATACAAAATATGATAATTCATTCAAATTCTGGATTTACCTTACATCTTTATAAATATATTGTAGCATAAACAAAACTTGTGGTATACACATAATCATCTTAAACAAATTACAGAGAAATAATAAGTAAATCTAAAATTTAAAATATGTACTAGGAAATAATTATATGCACATCAAAAGTTAATACAAATAATAAATTTGTATAGATATACAATCATAAATTGCTTATTCAACTATTATTCAGTTTTGAAATACATGGTCTGTTCAAAAAGTACCCGGAATTACTAATAATTAAATTTCGCGGGTCTGGAGTGTCTGATTGTCAAAATTTTTTTTTTATTGTGTTGGTATACATGCCCCTAAAGTATGATGAAATTTTCAGCTATATTCACTGTTTACTTTGTCTGTGGTAGTCGCTAAGGTTCGACGTGTTTTTCTGAGCTCGGCGATTTTTACAATGGAAGAATTGAAAAAGTCAAAGAATTTGTATTAAATTTTGCGTAAAAAATGAAATAAAGTGTTGCAAAGTGCGAAAATTCACCAGATATGGCTCCGTGTGACTTTTTCCTATTCCCAAAGTTGAAGAGACCCATGAAAGGACGGCGGTTTTCCTCGATTGAAGAAAATCGCTGAGAGTGCTCAAGGACATATCAAAAAGTGAATATCAAGGGTGCTTCGAAAATTGGAAAAAACGCTGGCATAAGTGTATTATATCTGGGGGGGACTACTTTGAAGGGGACCACATTAATGTAGACGAATAAATAAATATTTTTTTGAAAAAACGAAAATTACGAAAACTTTTTGAACAGACCTCGTATATTGAATAGTATATTTAAAATTAATGAATACTTAGATTAAACTGGTTTTTTGAAAGACTAAATTATTATGAAGGTTTTAATGAAAACTGAATGATACATTATTAACGTGCTTGATATTGATACTGAACAAATATTGTAAAAATAATTGTAAAAGTAATTGTTTTACATGTCTGTATCTCTTAAGTTATGTTATAGTCTCCTTGCAATGCTGATACTGATCAATGTTTATGAATAATCCAAATCAGTTTATGACTAGAAAATTCTGATATTGTAATCAAACTTATATATATATTGCATTCTTAAAGACTCAGCTTTTTCTTTAAAAACAGCCCAATTTAACCTAAAGTTATTCATTTTTTTATTGTGTAAATAAATGTGTTTATATTTTCACTGTAAGCCTTAAATTAGCATGCCATAAAATATATTAAATTTTCATTATTAAATTATTTTATAGTGGAGAATGAAGCTCATTGCGACTTTGTCAAGCTACGTGAAATGTTAATTCGTACCAATATGGAAGATATGAGGGAAAAGACACATGGCAAACATTATGAACTTTATCGTAAAAAACGTCTTGAACAAATGGGTTTTACAGATGTGGACAATGAAAATAAGCCTGTGAGTAATATAATAAAAAGGCTTAGTAATTATTTGCTAATATAAGTATAAATCATAGCATTTTTTAAATGATAGGTGAGTTTTCAACAAACTTTTGAAGCTAAACGCACCCATCATTTGCAAGAACTTCAACATAAAGAGGATGAAATGAGACAGATGTTTGTAGTTCGAGTTAAAGAGAAGGAAGCAGAGTTAAAAGAAGCAGAAAAAGAGGTACAGCAACAATATTTATTATGATTTTAAGGATTTAAAACTAAAATTTAATTGAATAATTATAGTTACATTCCAAATTTGACAAATTAAAGAAGGATCATGCTGAAGAAAAACGAAAACTTGAAGAAAATCGTAAAAATCTTGAAGATGAAATAATAGAATTTAATCGAAGAAAACATCAAATGGCAATGTCCCACAATACGTTAACACTTGGAAAAAATAAGAAAAAATAATTTAGAATTTTTCTATAATTCATAATAAATTTATTTATTTCAGAAAATATTTATAAACGTAATGTTTATAAATATGAATCTATATTCCATTCAGAATAATATGAATTTATATTCCATTTAAAAAGTTCAAGTATTTAAGCCTTAGAGCTATGGGGATATATATTCTCTTTTGATAAAGGCTTTATTTTTAATAATTATGACAAATTAACCAAATATTATTAATAAATTTTAATTTAGCATTAATTTTTATATAAAGTATTATTAAGTAATGAACTTGTAATCGCAAGTCCACATTTCTAAATGTATTAAATTGTATCATAATTGCGTTCCTTTTGACCAGTGGCACAAGTTTTTTCTCAGCAATAGATTATTGAGTGATGTACCACATATGAAGTAGAACAATTGTTTAAATGTCTGTACAATAATTTCAGGATCAACTTCATAATATTTAAGTGTTTTTAAAATACATATTGCTCAGCTCTGAAAACAGTTGCTTAGAAACTTTGAATGCTTTTTTTTTTTGTTTATTATTTTATTATGGATTATCAGAGGTTGAAGCTTACCTTGAAGATGTCGAATTGCATCTTGATAAATAGTAGTAAAGTGATAAAGATAGTAATCAAATATCATCTCCATAAAGTCTGAATGAATTTACAAGAGTGATCATTTTGTTTTGGCGTGTTATTTATTTGGAAATCCGCAATGCCGCTATACTGTTTAAAGTTGTGCATAAGTCTTAACATATTGACTAGCCACAAGGCTTTGCTATTTGTAATCCAAATTTTCACTATGCTTCTTAATAGTTTTAGCAGTAGTTAGGAAAGATTTGATTATACAATTATACAATTGTAGATATTATAGATGATTTGTAACTTATATACATATTTCGAAGATCTATATTAAATGGCATATAATTTGGAAAACAAATGTTTAATAATAACCTTTTTCAAAGTTTTGTTTTTATACACAAATAAATAAAAAATAAGCACAAAAATTTAGTTAGGGTGTAATCCTGATATTGACAACAGAAAAGATATAACTTGCAGAAAATGAGCGTTTAAAAAATTTGTTACAAGAAATTTGGAGTCTTGCTCTAACTAAGATGGAAGCTTATTTGCAAAATGCAATATGCAAATAAGTTCTCATTTATTGATGATTTAACTAAATTTGCAGGCGCTGTACCTATACCGAATAATGACACCAAACTAAATCATAGCCAAAGCATTCGTAAATGAAATAACTCTTAGATTTGGTATACCAAAAGCAGTTTTAACAGATCAAGGAACAAGATTTATGAGTACAATATTTAAAGAGACATGTAAGCTCTTGAAAATAGGAAATATCAATTTATCATCCAGAGTCCAATGCGTCCTTAGAAAAATGTCATCATATGTTTTTAAATTTCATTAGGTCGTATGTAGGAAAAAATGAAAAACATGGGATACGTGAGTTAATAATGCTGTTTTTATCCACAACACTACACCTCATTGTTCATTTGGTTCTGGTAAACGCTCAAGCTAATTGATTCTACTGTTACCTGCAGTGTCAATACCTTAAACTACTGACGGTATCTAAGGCAATAGTCGACCCCACAACTGAATTATCTTTCAGTGTATGTACTTTTGCTTCTAATTTTAAATATTGCTAAGAAAGCATATTCGAAGTAAAATAAACATGATGTGGCTGCATTTAGCTTGATAATTATGATGCAAAAATAGTTTTTAGAAGTAATATAAGACAGATATATGACGCATATTAAATTCTCATGACTGTAAAATATATGAAAAATAAATAAATCATATATCTTTATTTTAAATTTGATTGTTATTTTTAAATATATTATATTTTTTAATATAAAGTTTAAAATTTAGTCATAGTATAAATATATTAAAATATATTAAAAGTAGTCAGTCACATAATAATTTGTGGATCAGGGACTGAATTTGCAATAGATTTATGAGGTAAAACTTGGCCACCATTGATGTATAGTTCATCTTTAACAATTACATCCTCTCCTAGTACAGTTGTACCTTCCATTCGAACCCACTTTCCCACATCAGATCTCCATCCAATAATACAACCGTCCAGCCAGGAATGTGATCTAACTTTTGCCTCTCTCAGTATTGTGCTCCTCTTAATACAAGCGCCTAAAATTATTTTAATTTTCATCTTGACACTTTTTTTATTCATGTAAAATGTGCATTTTTTATTCACTATGTTTTGCATGCAAACTGGGAACAAGTTTCAAAATCAAAATCCTTTTGGTACGAATTAGGGCTTATACTTTTAGCTTTGAAGTATGAATTATTTGAGCAATGAGGAAAACCTGAATAGTTAGTGTAATAATGCATTTGTTTTGAGACTTTATACGGACAAACAATCTTAAATATGAAAATTAATCAAATATGTTACACCTACCATCTTCAATAACAACACCAGGTCCTATTGTAACATTTGGACCAATTTGGCAGCCAATGCCAATTTGTGCAGTAGGGTCTACCAGAGCATTTCCCACCACTCCAGGACCTGCATATAGTAACTCTGGACTTTTCTTTCGGAGACTACCCAGGTATAAAGCCATACCTAAACAAAATTATATAAATACTAATTTTATATTTTTAATTACATAATTTCTCACGATTTGTAAAGAAATTGACATTAACAATTGAAATAGGACATGAGTGTTGATATTACACTACTACGCAACTAACCAAAACATCTGCTTCATACAAACATTATTTGAAAACAAATAATAAGTCATCTCTAACCTGTTAAAAAATCTTTAGGTTGTCCAATATCCATCCAAAACCCTTGCAATTCGAAAGCATAAAGTTCTTTATCTGAACACATTTTAGGAAAAACTTCTTTTTCAATTGAAGTTGGTTTTAACTCTATTCTTTTTAAAACACTTGGATTTAAAATATACATACCTAAAAAAATCATAATAAACTGCTTTCATTTATTTATAAAATGTAAAAATTTATGTACTTATGTAGAAACTATTTGAAGATTTGGTATATTAATAATTACCAGCATTGATTTTATTTGAAACAAATTCTTGAGGTTTTTCTATAAAACTTTGAATGCAGCCTCCCTCATTATAAACAACAACACCATACTTTGAAGGTTCACTTACTTTTGTTACTACAATTGTACCTTCCTATAAAAAAATATTTTTGACAATTTGATACAATATTGATATGAAAAATATTTTTAAATGTATTCTCTTACCTTACCATGACTTTTGTGAAATGATGCTAATTCTCTAAATGGAAAGTCGCATATAATATCAGAATTTAAAACAAAGAAAGGTTCAGAACTAGATTCCAAAATTGACTTTGCTAAAGCAAGGGGGCCAGCTGTACCTAATGGTTCAGACTCATGTGAAAACACTAATGATACACCTAACTTATCTACTTCTTCTTTTAACTCCTTTTCCATTTGCTCAGCGCGATATGAAACTGCTAATATTACCTGGTACACGAAAAAATAACATCAATAAATATAAAATAATAGATACTTTTTGTAAGGTTTTATTTACTTGAGTAACACCAGCACCAACTAAGGCTTCAATTTGATGTAATAATATAGGCTTATTTGCAAACTCCACTAAAGGCTTCGGACGGCTTAATGTTAACGGTCGCAATCTAGTACCGTAGCCCCCAACTAATATAAGAGCCCTCATTGTGTTTTCTAATTAATAATTAAACGAAACAATCGCAACGTTTATGTATTAAAAGCATATGGCACATAATACTATGCGTAAGCAATAAAAATATCGACGTAGTTCATAGCAAAATAATGATTACTGATATCATTTAGAGATAATAGATAAAATTTTGCATCAAAAGCATTATTTGAGTAACTTGATGGAAAAGTTTTTTTATGCGGTTTTATTTCAAAATTCCATTTGTAATAACATAATAATTATAAAAAAAATAATCAATAAAAAAAACAATATTAAGCGGCTTAATAAATAATGTTATTAATGATATATGATGACGTCAACTGACGTTTTCAGGCGGTGTCTATTGGTATTGCCATATCGTAGCAAAAATCTCACTCCTGATATTCAATGTTCTTTAGCAGTATTTTAATAATTAATTCATAGCTTTAAATTATAAATACATGAATATTAAATAGATAATATATAAATAATCTTTGTTTCTGATAATTATGATTATAGATAATGATAATTATGATTGTTGTAACAGATTTGATAATACGGTTTTGAGAATATGTGTGAATATCACATATTATTAATTATCATTATTAATTAGTTATTCAGGACATAAATGATTTTCAAATAACTAAAGTAAAATAAAAAAAAATATATAAATTTTGAGAAGCTACAGATACAAGTGAAGTTTGTAACAGAACTAGAAGTCCTATCGGATAACACTTATATAAATATCGAGTCGGATGTTTGAGAAGTTCTTTCTTTTAATTCAAGCCGTGGCTTTGGTAAGTTCAAGTTCTTTCTTGTGTAATATGCCGACGTTGCACGTTGTGCTTTATATTGTAACATATTTTATATAGGAAGTTTTGTTTTATCGTGTAATTACTTTTAATGTTATCAAATTAGTGAAAATGTTTGCGGTAATCAAAAGTTTAACAAAACTTCGGCTTGATTTCAGACAAGTGCGGCTAATTGGAAAATCAATAACTCAACCATCTACTTTTATTTCTACATCGATCAGGCATCTTCAACAATTTGACATGTAAGTGGAATGAAATCACTGTTTTAGTTAATTCGTGTACTTATTTTTTTTCCCAAAATCATTTTATGTGAAAAAAAATTATATCTCAAATGTACATTTTTATCATGGCGTCTGTCCGCCATTTTTAGCAGCGTTGAAATAACTGGCACGTGTGTCATTAATTTCTTTTAGTCTTCGTTCATTTGTTGTTTTGTTAATCAGATTCATTATTAATTTCGAATTCTTTTAAATGTGTAAATATAGTTTATACCGTTTTATATAATATATGTATTAATGGCGAAACTCAAACATCCATGCATTGCATGGATCCGCCATTACGTTTAATCATTTATTGATTAATTGTGTTAGGACTTACGGAAACGAGAACGGTTATGGTGGAAAAAGCAGCAGCTACGGCAATCGCTCTAATGGATTTAACTCGAGTCGAGGCAATCGTAGTGGTGGATACGGCAATAGCTCCAGTAATGGTTACGGAAATCGGAATGGAGGATTTAGCCGCGGTTCGAAAGATAGTTTCGGTGGCTCAAAAATGACTAAACCTAATTGGAGTTCCGAATTTTTGAAACCTTTCAAGAAGGACTTCTATTGCCCTCATCCGAATGTCGCCAACCGCTCTTATCGCGAAGTTGAAGAGTACCGCAATGCTAAAGAAATCACAGTTCATGGAGATGCTCCTAATCCAATCCAGTACTTTGAAGAAGCCAACTTTCCTGATTATGTGATGCAAGGAATAAAAAAACAAGGATACACAGAACCCACGGCTATTCAAGCACAAGGATGGCCTATTGCAATGAGTGGAAAAAATATGGTTGGCATTGCTCAAACAGGTAATAATTAATTTTTTATTAACTTTCTGTATGTGTGTTCGATGCTTAGTTTAAATTTTACTTTAACGTTTACAGGTTCTGGCAAAACCTTAGGTTACATACTACCTGCTATAGTACACATAAATAATCAACCTTCCATATCCAGAGGAGATGGACCTATTGCTTTAGTCTTAGCTCCTACCAGAGAACTAGCACAACAAATTCAACAAGTAGCCACAGAATTTGGAAGTCTTTCCTACGTGCGTAACACCTGTGTCTTTGGAGGTGCACCTAAAGGCAGTCAAGCAAGAGATTTGGAACGAGGTGTTGAAATTGTTATTGCTACTCCAGGAAGACTTATTGATTTTCTTGAAAGTGGGCGTACCAATCTAAAACGCTGCACTTATCTCGTTCTTGATGAAGCTGATCGTATGCTTGATATGGGTTTTGAACCTCAAATTCGCAAAATCATTGAACAAATCCGTCCTGACAGACAGACTTGCATGTGGTCAGCTACTTGGCCAAAAGAAGTGAGAAAACTAGCGGAAGATTATCTTGGTGATTATGTACAAATTAATATAGGATCTTTACAGCTGTCGGCCAATCACAATATTCTACAAATTGTAGATGTTTGTCAAGAACATGAAAAGGAAACAAAGTAAGTAATGTAATATTATGTACTCCATAACAGTACTCTTTAACAAATGATGCATACTATTTTTTAAACATAATGTCTTGATGAATAATTGTCCTCTAAGAAGAACTGATGAGTTTTGTATTATTTTTGTGTAATTATCCATTATTAGTGAACTAATGAAAAACTTGCTTTTAGATTGAGCAACTTATTACAAGAAATTGGTAACACGCAAGAAGAGGGAGCAAAAACTATAATTTTTGTAGAAACCAAAAAGAAAGTTGAAAATATTACACGCAATATTCGTAGATATGGATGGCCTGCAGTCTGTATGCATGGTGACAAGTCACAGCAAGAGAGAGATTATGTATTAAGAGAATTTAGAAGTGGAAAAAGTTCGATTTTAGTTGCAACTGATGTAGCTGCTCGTGGACTTGGTAAGTATAGTAAAAATTAAATTACCTTTTGCATAATTTGATTTCAAGAGAGATCATTTCAATAGTTCTTAGGAATAATTGCTAATACATAATCCAACAGTTCACATACTAAAGTCTTGTTTTGCTATTAATTTTTTCAGAGGCACATGCGAGATAAATGTGTGTAATACATGTGATATTCCGTGATTGGAATGGATATAAAAATCTCACGCACATACTGAATTCTTGCGGTGCCTCTGGCCCGTGTTGGGACGAAAAATGGAAGATTCGGCACACAATGTGTGTGCATATAGTATCTTTTTTACATATTGGACTTCTGCTTTTCGGCCTGATTATTCGAGCTGTGTGCAGAATTTGTGAAAACAAATTTCGTACAAATTTATTTTGAAGTGTCGAGCTGTATCTTTTGATTTTTATCATTGATATTCTCACCAAA
>NW_020537324.1:28708372-28727725 GCF_003426905.1 Ctenocephalides felis
TGTCGCTAATTCCTTACATAAATTAAAAGTCCATTTAACCATCAATCTAGAAAAATTATAATATACTTTGTTTAGACACAAAGAAATATCATTTTGCTTATAACAACATGAAATACCTGTAGTATCCATCAAGAAGACTTATAAATGAATCCATGGTAGGACTGAGTGAAACTTAGATATAATGGAATACCATTTTTTCTAGAAATTTCTACAGTTCCATCATCTCGTTTTGAAACAAAACAAAGATCCTGAATGGAACAAAGGTGTTGCCACTGGAAGTTAATAAAATATAAGATCCCATATCTAAATTATTTTTCTTAATTATAATATAAATCTAATTACATCTTTCCAGATGTGTATGAAATTGGAGTCCAGGAAACTCCAAATGATACGGAGATAGTCTTAAAAAAACTGCTTCACCAGTATCTGCAGTAGCTACATATTCTTCTGATAAATAGTTCGGTGCCATTTTATCTAGCTGTTTTAAATATTCTTTTTCATATACCTATAAAACAAATTCATTAGAAGTAACAATTGAAAATAAAATTGTTATTATAAAACCTTCAAGAGACATAAAAAATACAGTTAGGAATTAGGCTCTCCCAATCATTTAATTGCAAATTTTTAGCAATTGCATTTATATACAATAGAAAATAGACAAGAAAAAAACTTTTGAAATGCTGAGATAAAGTAAATAGTGTAAACATTAAGAGATTGTACTTTCGATTCTATATTTCACAGAGACGAATGTACATTAATATTTTACTTACCAAATATCCCACTTGTTTTCTTTAATACTTCTAGAGATTCTTGAATAGTTTTTTTAATATAATAAGATGACAAACTTTTTAACTATTTCACGTGGGATGTATTTTTTAAAATTTCTTTTTATTTCTTCTGCTGACAAATTATGTTCAATCATTTCTCGACACATATCAGTTACACTAAGGCCAAGTAATTCGCCTTTTTGTTCTGTGTAATTAATTTCAGCAACATCATTACTCAATATATCTCTTCGAGCTTGATGAAAGAAATAATCATAAACGTTTTGATCAATATTGAATAGGCGAGATAAACTGGAAACCTTAAAGAAATGATATATTAATAACTGTTTCTTAGAAAAATAAGAGAATTGTTTCTAAAGTGCTTACCTTAAATCTAATTCGAAGCTCATATTTTTCATTTTTGTCTATCTTGGAACTTGGGGCTAGCCAAACTTTTCGTTTTCCCACATTGTCAAATAAGCGTAGACCAAATATGCATTTGATGATGGTGGAAAATTGAGCCTTTTACATAAATTCAACAAACATCTTCAGCAGTTTCTGCATTATTATAAGATAGATCAATTTCTGATCCAGTCATTAAATATACTTTGATTTTAGCCATTTTTATAAATTATCCAAATTGAAAAATAGTCTAAAACAACTAATTTCATGTGTCTATAAATTGCATATTTTATGTTTGTTTATGTCAATTTATGTGCTAACTTTATAAACAGGCTACGAATAGAACATGACTAAAGTAGCTAAATAAAATGATTAATATAGCAAAATTGATAACGTTGTTTATAAATGATGTATATTTATTTTGTCGACTAGCGACATATGATAACGTTTCCAATACATATAACATCATTGCTATAACATGATTCCATATAAATTTTCCTTTAATCATTAAATAACACAATTATATTATGTTATTGTTTTCAAAACACTTTTTTCTTTGGATACATTTTATGACAGTAATGACCGCTGACAAGAAACCATATCGATTGTAAAGATTTACGACAATATTTTATCGATAGCTGAAAAACTCTTATTTTTTATAATAGACATTATAAATAAAGCAAATGTTTTGATTTAAAATATTGCCTAAAAAAACAAATTTTAATGACAATGGCTTATTTGGTATATTTACGAAATTTCTATCAAATATAGGATATTTATCGATTTGTATATTAATATATTAATATACAAATCGAAAATTTGAAGTTATAACTCATAACTTATTTTAATAAAGGTTTGGCAAACACAATTTAATTTTTTTGAGATTGGGATTAAAGTTTTACCGCAAGGGTAAATCATATAATTTAAAATCATATTTATTTATTTATTTACAATATACATTATTTCATATAATGATTTAAAAAAATAGTAGCACATCACTGATTTCTGTACTTAATTGTTTTTATACTCAGAAAATATTTCTTTATCATGGATTTTATTAAATTGTACACAGAGTGAATAACACAGATAAAAGAAGAGAACAGGGTAAAGAAAATTCATTAACTCTCAGCATTTAGATTTTTTTTAATTTAAGAATATTAATTAGAAATTCTTAAAATTAAAACTTGGATAATTAAATTAATGATATTAACTTCCCATAAGGTAAGTAATAGTAATAGCAAAAAATCTTTAATATTTATGTCAATATTGTTTTTAACAAAGACTTTTATTAAATTTTAATTATTAATCTTGCACTTATTTACGTTTAGCGCAAATATTTGAAGACGTCAATTATCGGTGCATACAAAGCTCAAACATTATCGATAATTTTTTTTGCGAGGTGTGCCGAACATGTGCCGAAAGTGCCGAAAGGCGCAAGCCTGTCACAAAAGCGTTTGGTGAGGGTGTGGAGTGTTCGAGACATAGTTCGTTTATGTTTATACTTTGTGGTCTTTGTCTTGATTGTGCTTGTCAAGTTTTGTGACAAATATTGTGAAATATTAATTTGTTTATTTATTTTATAGAAAAGCTATATAGGTTTATATATTGTTTAAGTTTATATTTCATAAACAACATTGGTGTTTTGAACAGAATTTCAAACTCAAAATGACATTATCAAACGAAAATACTGTATCTTCGGGAGATGCCGAACCTACGAAGGTGAGATCAATTTATGCTTTCTCTTGATAATTAAAATGTAAATTTTTCTCTTTTATGTTAATTTAAGCATCTTGTGAAAGTGTTTAAAGAAATAAAATATATTTGTGAACAATAATTGGAATGGAATGTGTATTAGTTCTGAATTAGGCAATGAGTAACTAGCACAATCCTTTATTAGATTATACAATTTAAATTTTTATATTAAGGCGCTTCTAACGGTGATCATAGTATGAAGTCAAATAAATAATGAATACTAATATGTAAAATAATAATAAACAAAACCTCTAATATGTAACATGTATTCAAATTTTCTTGCTCAGAATTTGTACAATGTTAATCTTGAATGATTAGAAAAATTTATCATTTAGTGAAATAATTAAAAATAAATTAAAATTTCCCGGATATCAAATTTGAGTTTAAGTTATAATTAAAGTATTTTTCTCTACATATATGGTAAAAAAAAACAATATTAAAAAATATATTTATATGTTTTGTTATGTTTATCAACCAATGAAATGAAACTTCAACTATAATGTTAATTCACATTATTTCTATTTTGACAGTCTTATATTGAATAGTAATTATTTTCAAATAAGTTTGAGATAGATATTTTGAATGATATTTATATTATATATGTATATACCAAAAAGGTTATCATTAAATGACTTTATCTTATTTTAAAAGGAATCGCCTCGAATTTTAAAGTTGAGTGGGCATGTTGGTTTTGATAGTCTACCCGATCAGCTAGTGAACAAAAGTGTTCAAACTGGATTTGTCTTCAATATTATGTGCATTGGCGAAACAGGTCTTGGCAAATCAACATTGATGGATACTTTGTTTAATACAAACTTTGAATCTCAACCGAGTCCCCATTCTTTACCAAATGTGAGACTAAAGGCTCATACATATGAGTTGCAAGAAAGCAATGTTAAACTAAAGGTTTGATCATATATTTTATATTATCTTAATAATTATTAATCATTGTAAAATTATTGATAAATAATTACAATTTGTGCTAATAATAAAAAAGATGTAGTGAATAGATTAATATAATAAGATCATTTAGAAAGTAATATTTCAATATTTAAAATATTTTTAAAGAAAATGTCAATGGCAGTAAATAAGTTTGTAGTTTAGTTAGCTATCTTAATTAATAAAGATAGACCAAACATACAATATGTGCTTGTATAACAAAGTGATATAATAATGATCTTTATAGTTGACAATTGTGACACTATTGGTTATGGTGACCAAATTAATAAAGAGGATAGTTTTAAAGCAGTTGTTGATTATATTGATGCCCAATTTGAGGCATTTCTTCAAGAGGAATTGAAAATTAAAAGATCTCTTGCAAATTGCCCAGATGGAAGAATTCATGTTTGCTTATACTTTATTTGCCCGACTGGGACATGGTTTGAAATCCATTGATCTTGTTTGCATGAAAAAACTTGATACCAAAGTCAATATCATTCCAATCATAGCAAAAGCTGATACTATTAGTAAAACAGAACTTCAAAAATTTAAGGTAAATGTTTATAATAGGATCTAATTAATTTTGTGATTATTGTGTTAAACGTTTGCTTTCCTTCCAGGCTAAGATTTGTCAAGAGTTGGAAGCAAATGATGTGCGTATTTATCAATTTCCAACAGATGATGAATCAGTGTCAGAAGTCAATTCATCTATGAATTCTCACTTACCTTTTGCTGTTGTTGGTTCAACTGAATTTGTTCGAGTTGGAAATAAAATGGTGCGCTCTCGTCAATATCCATGGGGAACTGTTCAAGGTAAATAAAACTACAGAGTAATAAAATTTGACTCTTCTTTGTATTCATTGTTATTGAATATTAACAGATATTTTGTAAATAAGTAATCAATACAAAATATGATAATTCATTCAAATTCTGGATTTACCTTACATCTTTATAAATATATTGTAGCATAAACAAAACTTGTGGTATACACATAATCATCTTAAACAAATTACAGAGAAATAATAAGTAAATCTAAAATTTAAAAATGTACTAGGAAATAATTATATGCACATCAAAAGTTAATACAAATAATAATTTGTATAGATATACAATCATAAATTGCTTATTCAACTATTATTCAGTTTTGAAATACATGGTCTGTTCAAAAAGTACCCGGAATTACTAATAATTAAATTTCGCGGGTCTGGAGTGTCTGATTGTCAAAATTTTTTTTTTATTGTGTTGGTATACATGCCCCTAAAGTATGATGAAATTTTCAGCTATATTCACTGTTTACTTTGTCTGTGGTAGTCGCTAAGGTTCGACGTGTTTTTCTGAGCTCGGCGATTTTTACAATGGAAGAATTGAAAAAGTCAAAGAATTTGTATTAAATTTTGCGTAAAAAATGAAATAAAGTGTTGCAAAGTGCGAAAATTCACCAGATATGGCTCCGTGTGACTTTTTCCTATTCCCAAAGTTGAAGAGACCCATGAAAGGACGGCGGTTTTCCTCGATTGAAGAAAATCGCTGAGAGTGCTCAAGGACATATCAAAAAGTGAATATCAAGGGTGCTTCGAAAATTGGAAAAAACGCTGGCATAAGTGTATTATATCTGGGGGGACTACTTTGAAGGGGACCACATTAATGTAGACGAATAAATAAATATTTTTTTGAAAAAACGAAATTACGAAACTTTTGAACAGACCTCGTATATTGAATAGTATATTTAAAATTAATGAATACTTAGATTAAACTGGTTTTTTGAAAGACTAAATTATTATGAAGGTTTTAATGAAAACTGAATGATACATTATTAACGTGCTTGATATTGATACTGAACAAATATTGTAAAAATAATTGTAAAGTAATTGTTTTACATGTCTGTATCTCTTAAGTTATGTTATAGTCTCCTTGCAATGCTGATACTGATCAATGTTTATGAATAATCCAAATCAGTTTATGACTAGAAAATTCTGATATTGTATCAAACTTATATATATATATATATATATATATATATATATATATATTGCATTCTTAAAGACTCAGCTTTTTCTTTAAAAACAGCCCAATTTAACCTAAAGTTATTCATTTTTTTATTGTGTAAATAAATGTGTTTATATTTTCACTGTAAGCCTTAAATTAGCATGCCATAAAATATATTAAATTTTCATTATTAAATTATTTTATAGTGGAGAATGAAGCTCATTGCGACTTTGTCAAGCTACGTGAAATGTTAATTCGTACCAATATGGAAGATATGAGGGAAAAGACACATGGCAAACATTATGAACTTTATCGTAAAAAACGTCTTGAACAAATGGGTTTTACAGATGTGGACAATGAAAATAAGCCTGTGAGTAATATAATAAAAAGGCTTAGTAATTATTTGCTAATATAAGTATAAATCATAGCATTTTTTAAATGATAGGTGAGTTTTCAACAAACTTTTGAAGCTAAACGCACCCATCATTTGCAAGAACTTCAACATAAAGAGGATGAAATGAGACAGATGTTTGTAGTTCGAGTTAAAGAGAAGGAAGCAGAGTTAAAAGAAGCAGAAAAAGAGGTACAGCAACAATATTTATTATGATTTTAAGGATTTAAAACTAAAATTTAATTGAATAATTATAGTTACATTCCAAATTTGACAAATTAAAGAAGGATCATGCTGAAGAAAAACGAAAACTTGAAGAAAATCGTAAAAATCTTGAAGATGAAATAATAGAATTTAATCGAAGAAAACATCAAATGGCAATGTCCCACAATACGTTAACACTTGGAAAAAATAAGAAAAAATAATTTAGAATTTTTCTATAATTCATAATAAATTTATTTATTTCAGAAAATATTTATAAACGTAATGTTTATAAATATGAATCTATATTCCATTCAGAATATATGAATTTATATTCCATTTAAAAAGTTCAAGTATTTAAGCCTTAGAGCTATGGGGATATATATTCTCTTTTGATAAAGGCTTTATTTTTAATAATTATGACAAATTAACCAAATATTATTAATAAATTTTAATTTAGCATTAATTTTTATATAAAGTATTATTAAGTAATGAACTTGTAATCGCAAGTCCACATTTCTAAATGTATTAAATTGTATCATAATTGCGTTCCTTTTGACCAGTGGCACAAGTTTTTTCTCAGCAATAGATTATTGAGTGATGTACCACATATGAAGTAGAACAATTGTTTAAATGTCTGTACAATAATTTCAGGATCAACTTCATAATATTTAAGTGTTTTTAAAATACATATTGCTCTGCTCTGAAAACAGTTGCTTAGAAACTTTGAATGCTTTTTTTTGTTTATTATTTTATTATGGATTATCAGAGGTTGAAGCTTACCTTGAAGATGTCGAATTGCATCTTGATAAATAGTAGTAAAGTGATAAAGATAGTAATCAAATATCATCTCCATAAAGTCTGAATGAATTTACAAGAGTGATCATTTTGTTTTGGCGTGTTATTTATTTGGAAATCCGCAATGCCGCTATACTGTTTAAAGTTGTGCATAAGTCTTAACATATTGACTAGCCACAAGGCTTTGCTATTTGTAATCAAAATTTTCACTATGTTTCTTAATAGTTTTAGCAGTAGTTAGGAAAGATTTGATTATACAATTATACAATTGTAGATATTATAGATGATTTGTAACTTATATACATATTTCGAAGATCTATATTAAATGGCATATAATTTGGAAAACAAATGTTTAATAATAACCTTTTTCAAAGTTTCGTTTTTATACACAAATAAATAAAAATAAGCACAAAAATTTAGTTAGGGTGTAATCCTGATATTGACAACAGAAAAGATATAACTTGCAGAAAATGAGCGTTTAAAAAATTTGTTACAAGAAATTTGGAGTCTTGCTCTAACTAAGATGGAAGCTTATTTGCAAAATGCAATATGCAAATAAGTTCTCATTTATTGATGATTTAACTAAATTTGCAGGCGCTGTACCTATACCGAATAATGACACCAAACTAAATCATAGCCAAAGCATTCGTAAATGAAATAACTCTTAGATTTGGTATACCAAAAGCAGTTTTAACAGATCAAGGAACAAGATTTATGAGTACAATATTTAAAGAGACGTGTAAGCTCTTGAAAATAGGAAATATCAATTTATCATCCAGAGTCAAATGTGTCCTTAGAAAAATGTCATATGTTTTTAAATTTCATTAGGTCGTATGTAGGAAAAAATGAAAAACATGGGATACGTGAGTTAATAATGCTGTTTTTATCCACAACACTACACCTCATTGTTCATTTGGTTCTGGTAAACGCTCGAGCTAATTGATTCTACTGTTACCTGCAGTGTCAATACCTTAAACTACTGACGGTATTTTAGGCAATAGTCGACCCCACAACTGAATTACCTTTCAGTATATGTACTTTTGCTTCTAATTTTAAATATTGCTAAGAAAGCATATTCGAAGTAAAATAAACATGATGTGGCTGCATTTAGCTTGATAATTATGATGCAAAAATAGTTTTTAGAAGTAATATAAGACAGATATGACGCATATTAAATTCTCATGACTGTAAAATATATGAAAAATAAATAAATCATATATCTTTATTTTAAATTTGATTGTTATTTTTAAATATATTATATTTTTTAATATAAAGTTTAAAATTTAGTCATAGTATAAATATATTAAAATATATTAAAAGTAGTCAGTCACATAATAATTTGTGGATCAGGGACTGAATTTGCAATAGATTTATGAGGTAAAACTTGGCCACCATTGATGTATAGTTCATCTTTAACAATTACATCCTCTCCTAGTACAGTTGTACCTTCCATTCGAACCCACTTTCCCACATCAGATCTCCATCCAATAATACAACCATCCAGCCAGGAATGTGATCTAACTTTTGCCTCTCTCAGTATTGTGCTCCTCTTAATACAAGCGCCTAAAATTATTTTAATTTTCATCTTGACACTTTTTTTATTCATGTAAAATGTGCATTTTTTATTCACTATGTTTTGCATGCAAACTGGGAACAAGTTTCAAAATCAAAATCCTTTTGGTACAAATTAGGACTTATACTTTTAGCTTTGAAGTATGAATTATTTGAGCAATGAGGAAAACCTAAATAGTTAGTGTAATAATGCCTTTGTTTTGAGACTTTATAAGGATAAACAATCTTAAATATGAAAATTAATCAAATGTGTTACACCTACCATCTTCAATAACAACACCAGGTCCTATTGTAACATTTGGACCAATTTGGCAGCCAATGCCAATTTGTGCAGTAGGGTCTACCAGTGCATTTCCCACCACTCCAGGACCTGCATATAGTAACTCTGGACTTTTCTTTCGGAGACTACCCAGGTATAAAGCCATACCTAATCAAAATTATATAAATACTAATTTTATATTTTTAATTACATAATTTCTCACGATTTGTAAAGAAATTGACATTAACAATTGAAATAGGACATGAGTGTTGATATTACACTACTACGCAACTAACCAAAACATCTGCTTCATACAAACATTATTTGAAAACAAATAATAAGTCATCTCTAACCTGTTAAAAAATCTTTAGGTTGTCCAATATCCATCCAAAACCCTTGCAATTCGAAAGCATAAAGTTCTTTATCTGAACACATTTTAGGAAAAACTTCTTTTTCAATTGAAGTTGGTTTTAACTCTATTCTTTTTAAAACACTTGGATTTAAAATATACATACCTAAAAAAATCATAATAAACTGCTTTCATTCATTTATAAAATGTAAAAATTTATGTACTTATGTAGAAACTATTTGAAGATTTGGTATATTAATAATTACCAGCATTGATTTTATTTGAAACAAATTCTTGAGGTTTTTCTATAAAACTTTGAATGCAGCCTCCCTCATTATAAACAACAACGCCATACTTCGAAGGTTCACTTACTTTTGTTACTACAATTGTACCTTCCTATAAAAAATATATTTTTGACAATTTGATACAATATTGATATAGAAAATATTCTTAAATGTATTCTCTTACCTTACCATGACTTTTGTGAAATGATGCTAATTCTCTAAATGGAAAGTCGCATATAATATCAGAATTTAAAACAAAGAAAGGTTCAGAACTAGATTCCAAAATTGACTTTGCTAAAGCAAGGGGGCCAGCTGTACCTAATGGTTCAGACTCATGTGAAAACACTAATGATACACCTAACTTATCTACTTCTTCTTTTAACTCCTTTTCCATTTGCTCAGCGCGATATGAAACAGCTAATATTACCTGGTACACGAAAAAATAACATCAATAAATATAAAATAATAGATACTTTTTGTAAGGTTTTATTTACTTGAGTAACACCAGCACCAACTAAGGCTTCAATTTGATGTAATAATATAGGCTTATTTGCAAACTCCACTAAAGGCTTCGGACGGCTTAATGTTAACGGTCGCAGTCTAGTACCGTAGCCCCCAACTAATATAAGAGCCCTCATTGTGTTTTCTAATTAATAATTAAACGAAACAATCGCAACGTTTATGTATTAAAAGCATATGGCATATAATACTATGCGTAAGCAATAAAAATATCGACGTAGTTCATTGCAAAATAATGATTACTGATATCATTTAGAGATAATAGATAAAATTTTGCATCAAAAGCATTATTTGAGTAACTTGATGGACAAGTTTTTTATGTGGTTTTATTTCAAAATTCCATTTGTAATAACATAATAATTATAAAAAAAATAATCAATAAAAAAAACAATATTAAGCGGCTAAATAAATAATGTTATTAATGATATATGATGACGTCAACTGACGTTTTCAGGCGGTGTCTATTGGTATTGCCATATCGTAGCAAAAATCTCACTCCTGATATTCAATGTTCTTTAGCAGTATTTTAATAATTAATTCATAGCTTTAAATTATAAATACATGAATATTAAATAGATAATATATAAAATAATCTTTGTTTCTGATAATTATGATTATAGATAATGATAATTATGATTGTTGTAACAGATTTGATAATACGGTTTTGAGAATATGTGTGAATATCACATATTATTAATTATCATTATTAATTAGTTATTCAGGACATTAATGATTCTCAAATAACTAAAGTAAAATAAAATAAAAAATATATAAATTTTGAGAAGCTACAGATACAAGTGAAGTTTGTAACAGAACTAGAAGTCCTATCGGATAACACTTATATAAATATCGAGTCGGATGTTTGAGAAGTTCTTTCTTTTAATTCAAGCCGTGGCTTTGGTAAGTTCAAGTTCTTTCTTGTGTAATATGCCGACGTTGCACGTTGTGCTTTATATTGTAACATATTTTATATAGGAAGTTTTGTTTTATCGTGTAATTACTTTTAATGTTATCAAATTAGTGAAAATGTTTGCGGTAATCAAAAGTTTAACAAAACTTCGGCTTGATTTCAGACAAGTGCGGCTAATTGGAAAATCAATAACTCAACCATCTACTTTTATTTCTACATCGATCAGGCATCTTCAACAATTTGACATGTAAGTGGAATGAAATCACTGTTTTAGTTAATTCGTGTACTTATTTTTTTCCAAAATCATTTTATGTGAAAAAAAATTATATCTCAAATGTACATTTTTATCATGGCGTCTGTCCGCCATTTTTAACAGCGTTGAAATAAGTGGCACGTGTGTCATTAATTTCTTTTAGTTTTCTTTCATTTGTTGTTTTGTTAATCAGATTCATTATTAATTTTCGAATTCTTTTAAATGTGTAAATATAGATTATACCGTTTTATATAATATATGTATTAATGGCGAAACTCTGACATCCATGCATTGCATGGATCCGCCATTACGTTTAATCATTTATTGATTAATTGTGTTAGGACTTACGGAAACGAGAACGGTTATGGTGGAAAAAGCAGCAGCTACGGCAATCGCTCTAATGGATTTAACTCGAGTCGAGGCAATCGTAGTGGTGGATACGGCAATAGCTCCAGTAATGGTTACGGAAATCGGAATGGAGGCTTTAGCCGCGGTTCGAAAGATAGTTTCGGTGGCTCAAAAATGACTAAACCTAATTGGAGTTCCGAATTTTTGAAACCTTTCAAGAAGGACTTCTATTGCCCTCATCCGAATGTCGCCAACCGCTCTTATCGCGAAGTTGAAGAGTACCGCAATGCTAAAGAAATCACAGTTCATGGAGATGCTCCTAATCCAATCCAGTACTTTGAAGAAGCCAACTTTCCTGATTATGTGATGCAAGGAATAAAAAAACAAGGATACACAGAACCCACGGCTATTCAAGCACAAGGATGGCCTATTGCAATGAGTGGAAAAAATATGGTTGGCATTGCTCAAACAGGTAATAATTAATTTTTTATTAACTTTCCGTATGTGTGTTCGATTCTTAGTTTAAATTTTACTTTAACGTTTACAGGTTCTGGCAAAACCTTAGGTTACATACTACCTGCTATAGTACACATAAACAATCAACCTTCCATATCCAGAGGAGATGGACCTATTGCTTTAGTCTTAGCTCCTACCAGAGAACTAGCACAACAAATTCAACAAGTAGCCACAGAATTTGGAAGTCTTTCCTATGTGCGTAACACCTGTGTCTTTGGAGGTGCACCTAAAGGCAGTCAAGCAAGAGATTTGGAACGAGGTGTTGAAATTGTTATTGCTACTCCAGGAAGACTTATTGATTTTCTTGAAAGTGGGCGTACCAATCTTAAACGCTGCACTTATCTCGTTCTTGATGAAGCTGATCGTATGCTTGATATGGGTTTTGAACCTCAAATTCGCAAAATCATTGAACAAATCCGTCCTGACAGACAGACTTGCATGTGGTCAGCTACTTGGCCAAAAGAAGTGAGAAAACTAGCGGAAGATTATCTTGGTGATTATGTACAAATTAATATAGGATCTTTACAACTGTCGGCCAATCACAATATTCTACAAATTGTAGATGTTTGTCAAGAACATGAAAAGGAAACAAAGTAAGTAATGTAATATTATGTACTCAGTAACAGTACTCTTTAACAAATGATGCATACTATTTCTTAAACATAATGTCTTGATGAATAATTGTCCTCTAAGAAGAACTGATGAGTTTTGTATTATTTTTATGTAATTATTCATTATTAGTGAACTAATGAAACTTACTTTTAGATTGAGCAACTTATTACAAGAAATTGGTAACACGCAAGAAGAGGGAGCAAAAACTATAATTTTTGTAGAAACCAAAAAGAAAGTTGAAAATATTACACGCAATATTCGTAGATATGGATGGCCTGCAGTCTGTATGCATGGTGACAAGTCACAGCAAGAGAGAGATTATGTATTAAGAGAATTTAGAAGTGGAAAAAGTTCGATTTTAGTTGCAACTGATGTAGCTGCTCGTGGACTTGGTAAGTATAGTAAAAATTAAATTACCTTTTGCATAATTTGATTTCAAGAGAGATCATTTCAATAGTTCTTAGGAATAATTGCTAATACATAATCCAACAGTTCACATACTAAAGTCTTGTTTTGCTATTAATTTTTTCAGAGGCACATGCGAGATAAATGTGTGTAATACATGTGATATTCCGTGATTGGAATGGATATATAAAATCTCACGCACATACTGAATTCTTGCGGTGCCTCTGGCCCGTTGTTGGGACGAAAAATGGAAGATTCGGCACACAATGTGTGTGCATATATGTATCTTTTTTACATATTGGACTTCTGCTTTTCGGCCTGATTATTCGAGCTGTGTGCAGAATTTGTGAAAACAAATTTCGTACAAATTTATTTTGAAGTGTCGAGCTGTATCTTTTGATTTTTATCATTGATATTCTCACCAAACGTGGACTTTGAACTGCTGGCTATGGTTTGTATAATTATTTTTGTTACAAGTCAATTTGTAACTTAATTATTCCAAGAACTTAATTAACAATGCTCAACTTGTTAGTTATCACACTAACTATATAATTTATACAGATGTTGATGGAATCAAATATGTTATCAACTTTGATTACCCAAACTCCTCTGAAGACTATATTCATCGAATTGGAAGAACTGGTCGTTCCGATACCACTGGAACATCTTATGCATTCTTCACACCTCAAAATAGCAGACAAGCAAAAGATTTAGTGTCTGTTTTAAAAGAAGCCAATCAGGTAATTAATTCAATATTTCAAATAAAGCCCCCTTATTTTGGCATGTTGGCTACTTCATAAATTAGTAGAACATGAATGCTGTGAGGGGGTAGAATAAAAGGGGAGGCTATGCCTTCGGTGTTCACACGATTTTTGTCTGAATCCCATCCTCAATGTCTCCCACATTGTTAATATTACATTAGTTATATATTTCTTTTTGAGTGGATCTTATGAATACAAAATTTCAGGTTGTGCATCCAAAATTGAATGAAATGGCTTCTAGAGGAGGTGGTAATGGTGGATATGGAGGTTATGGAGGCAGAGGTCGTTATGGTGGTGGAAACAACTATGGTGGATTCAAACGTAATGCTGATAGAAATGGAGGTGGAAACCACAAAAGATTTGAATCATCATATTGACGATGCTGATCTTTAGATAAATTAAATTTACATTAAATTTTTATAAGTATTCATTTTCTCAAATCAGCTTCGAGTGCAATGATATTTGCATTAGGAAATAATTTGACTTAGAATATGACTCTGGCATTAAAAAATGCGGAAATTAATTCTAAGTGAACAAAAATGCATTCCCTGGTCTCTTTTTGAGGAATGTTTTTTTAGGATATTATTTTTTACATTACCTAAGGTTTTAAGCTGTGATTGATTGAAATAGTTATCTATAGATGGTTATCCTAATTTATTTAAAAACAAGAAACTTATTTCATATTTTTTTGAATCTGAAAAAATTAAAATAAAAATTGATTTAAATAAATATGGTTTTTTATTCTAATTTCAGATGTTAAATCCTTTTTGTATAATTTACTAATTATGTCAAAAACTACATACTGATTATTTCTGAACTATAATTACAATATCAACTTTTGTAAATCTTCTATTTACAAAGCATGTTTTCTATATACTTTCATAAACAACTTTATTAACAATTCATTTGTGACACAATTTTGTTTCATACTTGTTTTTATATAGTGCCAAAACAAGTGTTAAAAAATGAATTGTCCATATTTTTGTGTTCTATCTTGGGAGACACATGTAGCTAAGAGTATTTACTTTTTTGATTAAAATAACTGATTTTTTAAAAAGATTGGAGAAAGTATATAGTACTAAACTATTTGAAACCAAAGAAGTGTTGAGCGAGTTTTTCATTTAATAATACGTGAATAAAATTGAGTGACTAGTAATGCAAAATTTTAGCATAAAATGAAAATCTGCAGGATTTAATTGCTAATATGCAATAATAATTATTGCATATTAGCAAATTAGCAATGATTGAAATATATTTGTGTGCCTTTTATTTTGTTAGTTTTGTTAGTTTAATTAAAGCTTATCAAAATAGATTAATAAATAGTTTACTCTTAGCCATGAAAACAGTGAAAGCATCCAGGGTACCCGTGGTAGTAATGGTATCCATGGTATGGATATCCATAAAAACCGTGATACCCGTGGTATGAGGGATATCCATGATAAAAGTGATATCCCCTATGATATGGACGATATCCAAAAAACCTGCGAGCCGATTCCGCTGTTTCTAAATCATTGCGGTTTTGAATGATTGCTATATTCTTATTATTTTCGGATATTTGTAGCGCATCTGCTTCTATCGGTTTTGATATCTCTGATGGAAATGTATCAACTGCTACAGCAATGAGTACGATAAAAGCTAGAAACTGAAAAATATTTTCTGTGAGTTAAAATTTGTATTTCAACAGCTAAAATTGAACTTAAAAAATATTCAAAGGTAAGTGCAATTTTATTATTATATATTTTTTTCTTTTATTATTATAATAATTTTTATTATTATATAAGTGAAATCTAGGAGGTGAAACAAGCGGAATATGGTACTTGGGAAGTATTTTAACTAAGAATGCATGCTGCACGGCAAGGCAAGTGTCGAAAGACCTCACATGAAAATAGGACTTCCCGTAGGTAAGTTATAGTAATTGCGAAAAATCGAAAATGAAAATTTTTGCATATCTTTACGTTTCAACGGTTTCTGAACATTTTGGCATACCCCAGAAAAAATGAATGTACGTGTGTGTGTGTAGTATGTATGTATGTTTGGACACAAATCAACCGATATGAATGCTTCAAAAAACATTGGATCCCTATTGATATGAAGACGTGCTAATTCGTTTCGGAGATATGGGGCAAAAAGTGCCAAAAACCGTAATTCAGTTTTTGAGAGAACGGAGTACTCGATTTGAATGATTCGAAAAACATTTTACTTTTAATGACGAAATGAATAATTGATGAAATTTTTGATAAGGCAGGTCTAGCGGTTTCTGAGATACAAAGGAAAAAGTAAAAAAAAGATATTTGGTGTTCAAAAATGAACATTAGACGCATGCACATCAAAATATCAGATATTTGATGAAGTGTTTAAAAATAAGTGTTAATTTTTTTTATAATTTTGCTGTACCAAGATTTTTAGTTTTTAAAGTTTACTTATACGGTTCAAGCAAATTTCAAAATTTTCCGAAAACAATAATTTTAAAATTTTCAAAAATATACAAATATCAATTTTTATTGATTACTGTTTTTTTATTGATTACAGTTTTGGTAAAACAGGTATTTAAAAATTTTCGTAGCCAAGATGGTAACTTTAATATAAAAATAAACTAGTGGTGTATGGCATCTTAAGGCAAATTGCTGGAACTTCCCGTACCAAAAGTATTCTTTTTTAAAACATTAAATTTTTCTTCAATCTATGAAAAAAATTGATTTTAAATTGTTGAATTGACTTTTTTTAAAAAAATGTTTTTTTTATTTTGAAATATTTTGGAAATTTTTAACTTTTTTTCAAAGCAATCGCACTGCTTTAGCTGCATAAAGACGAAATATCGAAGCGCGTAAGCGCCGCGTCGCCGTAAACAAAATAGATCACATTATTGAAATCTGGTTACCTTAAAGTTATCGTTTTTGGCACTTTTTTGTTGAAATCGTCGACTAAAATTTGTATCCGTACACACACACATACAACACATACATCTATTTTTTAAGGTATGCCAAAATGTTCAGAAGGTTTTGAAACGTAAAGATATATAAAAATTTTTGTTTTCGATTTTTTTGCGATTACTATAACAGGAAGTTAATAAAGTTGGCAAAAATAAGGTTCATTTAATACAATTTAAAATATAACTTAGGTTAATTTCAATGCTTTTCTGCCTTTATTCATTCTGATGTTAGTTAAATTAATAGTCACACACAATATTTGATGTTGATAATAACGCGAATTCAAATGTTCGTTTATTTCACTATTCACCCACCTTGAGCATGGTCACTTTGTAAATGCTTTGCTAAATATTCACAGGCAATTATGATGTACTCGAATAGTTAGCAAGTAATTTATATCATTATACAAAACTGATACGTAGATCTCCCTCCATGACTAAATGACAAATAATATAAAATACTTGAAATCATGAAAAATTTCGTACATGTATTGGTTGGTTAAAATATGTTCAATATGAAAATATTCCTTTTAGCATAATTGTTTACATTTGTTTTTTTTTTGCTTTTGATCATAGACTTGAATTAGTAAACTATAAATTGTCAATAATAATTAAAGTTTATTTATAACGATTTAATAACTTCTTCGAATCTTGTTGAATTTTAAATTCAAAAAATAGGATTCAGTGTACAACTATTCTTTTACGGACTACCTGCTGATAAAGATAATATTAGACAAACCAGTATAAAATTGAATCAAGACCAAGTTAAACTTTTTTTATAACTCGTATTCACTATGGTGATATACTTTTTAAAGTAAATCATCATTTTAGGAGATTTCACAGAATATAAAATTTTATTAGACATTTCGATCAGATGAACAAATTATACAAATTATGTAATCTACATTCTAAAAAAAAAGTATTTTAATAAATAGCACATTTCAATGTTATTATTAAATTATCATTCTCCACTGTTTTAGAATGAGCACTATTAATTTTCATTTCATGTTTCAGAATGCATCCTTTTAATGATGACAACTGGATTAGATTGTATTTCATACACAAGGGGGTTGTTTTGTCCCTGAATACCAAAAACTATTAAAAATAATTTCAACTTCTTGAACAAGGCTATTTGCGTTAAGGTAAGTTTACTTAGATTTATTATATTTATACTGCTTTTTGATTAATTTTTATTTTTTGAAATAGTAATAATCGCAGCCTCGCAGCAAAATTTACTAATCCTGAGTTTATGCAAACGAGGTAATGAGCATCTCAACATACGAGTACAAAAAGGTAAGTTATTTAAATGTTTACTTTGTCTATCTATATATGATACATATAATTTTGGAAATTAATCAACGTATAGTATATATCTTGACAAGAGCCTGAAATAATATCTATTATTATTGATTACGGCTTGCTTATGAATAAATAAATAAATAAATAAAATATACATTTTTGACAATTTTTAATTTTTATTTATAAAAATGTATACGTTAAAAATTAACAATTAAAATTGATTGAAAATGTATACGTTAATGAAAATGATAATAAATATATTATATCATTATAATATATTATTATTTTTATTACTATTGATACTAATACTTATTACCGCAGTAATATTTTCATATATTCCAATATTTATGTGAAAGGTATAAATATATGTGTATATAGAATTAAAAAGAATTAACAAATAACTATCAAATTTAAGTAAGTTATATAACCAATCCACCACATGGGCCTGTAATATTTTAGAGAAATATCTTCTACCATCAACTATACTATCATACGATATTTCAATAAATACAATTAATCGCGAACAAATATCACTTTTCATAATTTTAAAATAAGTTAAAATTTTTTTCGACCGATCCTTCTATGAAGCTAATCAATGCGAATTATTAGTTTCATTTATTATTAGGTTTTGAATTATAATTTTTAAAAGTAGTGCAGTCAATTTTGAAAAAACGTCGACAAAAGGTAAACACACGTACCTTTTTTTACAATTAGTGAGAGAAAATAAAATTAACGAATTAGATTTTTTGCCAAAACCATAAATTTATCTTTCGACTTCTAAGCTAACTGGTACTGTACCTCATTGTACTTTAAGGCAAATTTGAACTATATACACTATAACTTTTTATATGTTTTGAATTTAAAATAGGCTTTTGGGTAAACTTTGGGCTGTGCAAAAGAAATATGTATAAATCATATTGATGAAATTTCAATGTAGAACATCGAATCGTTTTTTTAAAGAGCTTTTGAGTTTTTACAAGTTCGATTAAGGAAAACGATACATGTAATCGCCTTAAATAGTTTTTTTTGACGTTATATATGTGAAATATTTAGTTTTTATTTTCTTTAAGAGATAGATTTTTTATTATTTTGGAAGCATTCGAACCC
>NW_020537324.1:28728725-28749591 GCF_003426905.1 Ctenocephalides felis
TAACAGATTTGATAATACGGTTTTGAGAATGTGTGAATATCACATATTATTAATTATCATTATTAATTAGTTATTCAGGACATAAATGATTTTCAAATAACTAAAGTAAAATAAAATAAAAAATATATAAATTTTGAGAAGCTACAGATACAAGTGAAGTTTGTAACAGAACTAGAAGTCCTATCGGATAACACTTATATAAATATCGAGTCGGATGTTTGAGAAGTTCTTTCTTTTAATTCAAGCCGTGGCTTTGGTAAGTTCAAGTTCTTTCTTGTGTAATATGCCGACGTTGCACGTTGTGCTTTATATTGTAACATATTTTATATAGGAAGTTTTGTTTTATCGTGTAATTACTTTTAATGTTATCAAATTAGTGAAAATGTTTGCGGTAATCAAAAGTTTAACAAAACTTCGGCTTGATTTCAGACAAGTGCGGCTAATTGGAAAATCAATAACTCAACCATCTACTTTTATTTCTACATCGATCAGGCATCTTCAACAATTTGACATGTAAGTGGAATGAAATCACTGTTTTAGTTAATTCGTGTACTTATTTTTTTTCCCAAAATCATTTTATGTGAAAAAAAATATATCTCAAATGTACATTTTTATCATGGCGTCTGTCCGCCATTTTTAGCAGCGTTGAAATACTGGCACGTGTGTCATTAATTCTTTTAGTCTTCGTTCATTTGTTGTTTTGTTAATCAGATTCATTATTAATTTTCGAATTCTTTTAAATGTGTAAATATAGTTATACCGTTTTATATAATATATGTATTAATGGCGAAACTCAAACATCCATGCATTGCATGGATCCGCCATTACGTTTAATCATTTATTGATTAATTGTGTTAGGACTTACGGAAACGAGAACGGTTATGGTGGAAAAAGCAGCAGCTACGGCAATCGCTCTAATGGATTTAACTCGAGTCGAGGCAATCGTAGTGGTGGATACGGCAATAGCTCCAGTAATGGTTACGGAAATCGGAATGGAGGATTTAGTCGCGGTTCGAAAGATAGTTTCGGTGGCTCAAAAATCTAAACCTAATTGGAGTTCCGAATTTTTGAAACCTTTCAAGAAGGACTTCTATTGCCCTCATCCGAATGTCGCCAACCGCTCTTATCGCGAAGTTGAAGAGTACCGCAATGCTAAAGAAATCACAGTTCATGGAGATGCTCCTAATCCAATCCAGTACTTTGAAGAAGCCAACTTTCCTGATTATGTGATGCAAGGAATAAAAAAACAAGGATACACAGAACCCACAGCTATTCAAGCACAAGGATGGCCTATTGCAATGAGTGGAAAAAATATGGTTGGCATTGCTCAAACAGGTAATAATTAATTTTTTATTAACTTTCTGTATGTGTGTTCGATGCTTAGTTTAAATTTTACTTTAACGTTTACAGGTTCTGGCAAAACCTTAGGTTACATACTACCTGCTATAGTACACATAAATATCAACCTTCCATATCCAGAGGAGATGGACCTATTGCTTTAGTCTTAGCTCCTACCAGAGAACTAGCACAACAAATTCAACAAGTAGCCACAGAATTTGGAAGTCTTTCCTACGTGCGTAACACCTGTGTCTTTGGAGGTGCACCTAAAGGCAGTCAAGCAAGAGATTTGGAACGAGGTGTTGAAATTGTTATTGCTACTCCAGGAAGACTTATTGATTTTCTTGAAAGTGGGCGTACCAATCTAAAACGCTGCACTTATCTCGTTCTTGATGAAGCTGATCGTATGCTTGATATGGGTTTTGAACCTCAAATTCGCAAAATCATTGAACAAATCCGTCCTGACAGACAGACTTGCATGTGGTCAGCTACTTGGCCAAAAGAAGTGAGAAAACTAGCGGAAGATTATCTTGGTGATTATGTACAAATTAATATAGGATCTTTACAGCTGTCGGCCAATCACAATATTCTACAAATTGTAGATGTTTGTCAAGAACATGAAAAGGAAACAAAGTAAGTAATGTAATATTATGTACTCCATAACAGTACTCTTTAACAAATGATGCATACTATTTTTTAAACATAATGCCTTGATGAATAATTGTCCTCTAAGAAGAACTGATGCGTTTTGTATAATTTTTATGTAATTATTCATTATTAGTGAACTAATGAAGAACTTACTTTTAGATTGAGCAACTTATTACAAGAAATTGGTAACACGCAAGAAGAGGGAGCAAAAACTATAATTTTTGTAGAAACCAAAAAGAAAGTTGAAAATATTACACGCAATATTCGTAGATATGGATGGCCTGCAGTCTGTATGCATGGTGACAAGTCACAGCAAGAGAGAGATTATGTATTAAGAGAATTCAGAAGTGGAAAAAGTTCAATTTTAGTTGCAACTGATGTAGCTGCTCGTGGACTTGGTAAGTATAGTAAAATTAAATTACCTTTTGCATAATTTGATTTCAAGAGAGATCATTTCAATAGTTCTTAGGAATAATTGCTAATACATAATCCAACAGTTCACATACTAAAGTCTTGTTTTGCTATTAATTTTTTTCAGAGGCACATGCGAGATAAATGTGTGTAATACATGTGATATTCCGTGATTGGAATGGATATATAAAATCTCACGCACATACTGAATTCTTGCGGTGCCTCTGGCCCGTTGTTGGGACGAAAAATGGAAGATTCGGCACACAATGTGTGTGCATATATGTATCTTTTTTACATATTGGACTTCTGCTTTTCGGCCTGATTATTCGAGCTGTGTGCAGAATTTGTGAAAACAAATTTCGTACAAATTTATTTTGAAGTGTCGAGCTGTATCTTTTGATTTTTATCATTGATATTCTCACCAAACGTGGACTTTGAACTGCTGGCTATGGTTTGTATAATTATTTTTGTTACAAGTCAATTTGTAACTTAATTATTCCAAGAACTTAATTAACAATGCTCAACTTGTTAGTTATCACACTAACTATATAATTTATACAGATGTTGATGGAATCAAATATGTTATCAACTTTGATTACCCAAACTCCTCTGAAGACTATATTCATCGAATTGGAAGAACTGGTCGTTCCGATACCACTGGAACATCTTATGCATTCTTCACACCTCAAAATAGCAGACAAGCAAAAGATTTAGTGTCTGTTTTAAAAGAAGCCAATCAGGTAATTAATTCAATATTTCAAATAAAGCCCCCTTATTTTGGCATGTTGGCTACTTCATAAATTAGTAGAACATGAATGCTGTGAGGGGGTAGAATAAAAGGGGAGGCTATGCCTTCGGTGTTCACACGATTTTTGTCTGAATCCCATCCTCAATGTCTCCCACATTGTTAATATTACATTAGTTATATATTTCTTTTTGAGTGGATCTTATGAATACAAAATTTCAGGTTGTGCATCCAAAATTGAATGAAATGGCTTCTAGAGGAGGTGGTAATGGTGGATATGGAGGTTATGGAGGCAGAGGTCGTTATGGTGGTGGAAACAACTATGGTGGATTCAAACGTAATGCTGATAGAAATGGAGGTGGAAACCACAAAAGATTTGAATCATCATATTGACGATGCTGATCTTTAGATAAATTAAATTTACATTAAATTTTTATAAGTATTCATTTTCTCAAATCAGCTTCGAGTGCAATGATATTTGCATTAGGAAATAATTTGACTTAGAATATGACTCTGGCATTAAAAAATGCGGAAATTAATTCTAAGTGAACAAAAATGCATTCCCTGGTCTCTTTTTGAGGAATGTTTTTTTTAGGATATTATTTTTTACATTACCTAAGGTTTTAAGCTGTGATTGATTGAAATAGTTATCTATAGATGGTTATCCTAATTTATTTAAAACAAGAAACTTATTTCATATTTTTTTGAATCTGAAAAAATTAAAATAAAGATTGATTTAAATAAATATGGTTTTTTTATTCTAATTTCAGATGTTAAATCATTTTTGTACAATTTACTAATTACGTCAAACTACACTGATTATATCTGAACTATAATTACAATATCAACTTTTGTAAATCTTCTATTTACAAAGCATGTTTTCTATATACTTTCATAAACAACTTTATTAACAATTCATTTGTGACACAATTTTGTTTCATACTTGTTTTTATATAGTGCCATGTTCTGTGTTCTATCTTGGGAGACACATGTAGCTAAGAGTATTTACTTTTTTGATTAAAATAACTGATTTTTTAAAAAGATTGGAGAAAGTATATAGTACTAAACTATTTGAAACCAAAGAAGTGTTGAGCGAGTTTTTCATTTAATAATACGTGAATAAAATTGAGTGACTAGTAATGCAAAATTTTAGCATAAAATGAAAATCTGCAGAATTTAATTGCTAATATGCAATAATAATTATTTTCGCTTATTAGCAAATTAGCAATGATCGAAATATATTTGTGTGCCTTTTATTTATGAATATTAGATTACTCTTAAATTTTCTTTGTTTAATTAAAGTTTATCAAAATAGATTAATAAATAGTTTACTCTTAGCCATGAAAACAGTGAAAGCATCCAGGGTACCCGTGGTAGTAATGGTATCCATGGTATGGATATCCATAAAAACCGTGATACCCGTGGTATGAGGGATATCCATGATAAAAGTGATATCCCCTATGATATGGACGATATCCAAAAAACCTGCGAGCCGATTCCGCTGTTTCTAAATCATTGCGGTTTTGAATGATTGCTATATTCTTATTATTTTCGGATGTTTGTAGCGCATCTGCTTCTATCGGTTTTGATATCTCTGATGGAAATGCATCAACTGCTACAGCAATGAGTACGATAAAAGCTAGAAACTGAAAAATATTTTCTGTGAGTTAAAATTTGTATTTCAACAGCTAAAATTGAACTTAAAAAATATTCAAAGGTAAGTGCAATTTTATTATTATATATTTTTTTCTTTTATTATTATAATAATTTTATTATTATATAAGTGAAATCTAGGAGGTGAAACAAGCGGAATATGGTACTTGGGAAGTATTTTAACTAAGAATGCATGCTGCACGGCAAGGCAAGTGTCGAAAGACCTCACATGAAAATAGGACTTCCCGTAGGTAAGTTATAGTAATTGCGAAAAATCGAAAATGAAAATTTTTGCATATCTTTACGTTTCAACGGTTTCTGAACATTTTGGCATACCCCAGAAAAAATGAATGTACGTGTGTGTGTAGTATGTATGTATGTTTGGACACAAATCAACCAATATGAATGCTTCAAAAAACATTGGATCCCTATTGATATGAAGACGTCCTAATTAGTTTTTGGTGAAGACAGGTCTAGCCGTTTCGGAGATATGGGGCAAAAAGTGCCAACAACGGTAATTCAGTAAAAAAGGAAAAAGTAAAAAAAAAAGATAATTGGTGGTCAAAAATGAACATTAGACGTATGCACATCAAAATATCAGATATTTCATGAAGTTTTTAAAAATAAGTATTAATTTTTTTTTACAATTTTGGTGGTTTCTGTACCAAGACTTTAGTTTTTAAGGTTTACTTATACGGTTCAAGCAAATTTGAAAATTTTCCGAAAAAAATAATTTCAAAATTTTCAAAAATATACAAAGTTTTATACTTCAATTATGAATTTTAAATTTGCAATTCAGTTTCAAAATGTAAATATTTCAAATGCGTTATTCTAATCGTAAGAAATATATCCCCAGATGGATTCATTCATTCACTTCCTGCTAATGTAAACTTTGTTGTTGTAAATCATTGATCAATTTTTATTGATTATGGTTTTTTATTGATTACAGTTTTGGTAAAACAGATATTTAAATATTTACGTAGCCAATATGGTCAATTTAATATAAAATTAAACTAGTGGTGTATGGCATCTTAAGGCAAATTGCTGGAACATTCCGTACCAAAAGTATTCTTTTTTATAAGATTAAATTTTTCTTCAATCTTTGAAAAAGTTGACTTTTTTGAATTCTTTTTTTATTTTGAAATATTTTGGAAATTTTGAACTTTTTTCCAAAGCAATCGCACTGCTTTAGCTGCATAAAGACGAAATATCGAAGCGCGTAAGCGCCGCGTCGCCGTATACAAAATAGATCACATTATTGAAATCTGGTTACCTTAAAGTTATCGTTTTTGGCACTTTTTTGTTGAAATCGTCGACAAAAATTTGTATCCGTACACACACACATACAACACATACATCTATTTTTTTAAGGTATGCCAAAATGTTCAGAAGGTTTTGAAACGTAAAGATATATAAAAAATTTTGTTTTCGATTTTTTTGCGATTACTATAACAGGAAGTTAATAAAGTTGGCAAAAATAAGGTTCATTTGATGCAATTTAAAATATAATTTAGGTTAATTTCAACGCTTTTCTGCCTTTATTCACTCTTATGTTAGTTAAATTAATAGTCACACACAATATTTGATGTTGATAATAAAACGCGAATTCAAATGTTCGTTTATTTCACTATTCACCCACCTTGAGCATGGTCACTTTGTAAATGCTTTGCTAAATATTCACAGGCAATTATGATGTACTCGAATAGTTAGCAAGTAATTTATATCATTATACAAAACTGATACGTAGATCTCCCTCCATGACTAAATGACAAATAATATAAAATACTTGAAATCATGAAAAATTTCGTACATGTATTGGTTGGTTAAAATATGTTCAATATGAAAATATTCCTTTTAGCATAATTGTTTACATTTGTTTTTTTTTTTGCTTTTGATCATAGACTTGAATTAGTAAACTATAAATTGTCAATAATAATTAAAGTTTATTTATAACGATTTAATAACTTCTTCGAATCTTGTTGAATTTTAAATTCAAAAAATAGGATTCAGTGTACAACTATTCTTTTACGGACTACCTGCTGATAAAGATAATATTAGACAAACCAGTATAAAATTGAATCAAGACCAAGTTAAACTTTTTTTATAACTCGTATTCACTATGGTGATATACTTTTTAAAGTAAATCATCATTTTAGGAGATTTCACAGAATATAAAATTTTATTAGACATTTCGATCAGATGAACAAATTATACAAATTATGTAATCTACATTCTAAAAAAAAAGTATTTTAATAAATAGCACATTTCAATGTTATTATTAAATTATTATTCTCCACTGTTTTAAAATGAGCACTATTAATTTTCATTTCATGTTTCAGAATGCATCCTTTTAATGATGACAACTGAATTAGATTGTATTTCATACACAAGGGGGTTGTTTTGTCCCTGAATACCAAAAACTATTGAAAATAATTTCAACTTCTTGAAAGAGGCTATTTGCGTTAAGGTAAGTTTACTTAGATTTATTATATTTATACTGCTTTTTGATTAATTTTTATTTTTTAAAATAGTATTAATCGCAGCCTCGCAGCAAAATTTACTAATCCTGAGTTTATGCAAACGAGGTAATGAGCATCTCAATATACGAGTACAAAAAGGTAAGTTATTTAAATGTTTACTTTGTCTATCTATATATGATACATATCATTTTGGAAATTAATCAACATATAGTATATATCTTGACAAGAGCCTGAAATAATATCTATTATTATTGATTACGGCTTGCTTATGAATAAATAAATAGATAAATAAATAAAATATACATTTTTAATCAATTTTTAATTTTTATTTATAAAAATGTATACGTTAAAAATTAACAATTAAAATTGATTAAAAATGTATACGTTAATTATTTTTCAAAATGATAATAAATATATTATATCATTATAATATATTATTATTTTTATTACTATTGATACTAATACTTATTACCGCAGTAATATTTATATATTTCAATATTTATGTGAAATGTATAAATATACGTGTATATAGAATTAAAAAGAATCAGCAAATAATTATCAAATTTAAGTAAATTATATAACCAATCCACTACGTGGGCTTGTAATATTTTAGAGAAATATCTTTCACCATCAACCTTACTATCATTATGATGTTTCAATCAATACAATTAATCGCAAAGATATATCGCTTTCTATAATTTTCAAAATCAGTTTAATGTTTTTTCGACCGATCTTTTTATGAAACTAATCAATGCGATTTATTATTAGATTTTATATATTATATTTATAATTTTTAAAAGTAGTGCAGTCGTTTTTGAGAAAACGTCGACAAAAGGCAAACACACGTACTTTTTACAATTAGTGAGAGAAAATAAAATTAACGAATTAGATTTTTTGCCAAAACGATAAATTTATGCAGGTCATTGTACTTTAGGGCAAATTTGAACTATATACACTATAACTTGTTATATGTTTTAAATATAAAATATCCCTTTTGGGTACAGCTGAGCAAAAATATATGTAAAAATCAATTTGATGAAATTTCAATGTAAAACATTGAATCGTTTTTTTCAAAGAGTTTTTGAGTTTTTACAAGTTCGATTAAAAAAATCTAAAACGTTTAAATCTTTTTTAAAATAGTTTTTTTGTAGTTAATATGTGAAATATTTGATTTTTATTTTCTTTAAGAGATATAGATGTAATTTTAATCCATCATTTTGAATGAGTTTGATAATAAAAATCGTCATATGACGACATATATGCATATACAGTCGGTCAAGTAAGAGTGTGGCAGACTTTAACGACAGTTAATGAAAGATTTCGGTCTAGTTCTTTCGTGAGCCAATAAAGTGAAGCTTTGTCCTTGATGCATTGTCAAAAAAGGTTTAGTTGCAGTTGATCTTTTGAGAAAAAATTACGTTAAACGCCATGAGTGTCTAGTTACGCGTTGCGCTACGAGGCTGCGCCCTTTTGCATGCACCTAAAAGGTACCCAAATGTAGCAATTAGCTGCTGCTAAATATATGAGAAAGCTGAAGGCATTTGTACAGAATTCAATACACCTATATAAAGTTGCTAAAAAAGTCGATGATTTATCAGAACGTGATTCAAATAAAAAAGAAGAAAAAAGGACAGTGAATGGGTATTTGCGGAATCCTGCTTTAACACTGCAGCAAGGACGAGCAGAATTAATGGCAAATTGTTTAGAAATATCTACAAAACTATCTGAACCTTTCTTCGTATTCATGATCTGAAATGACGCAACACAACGGGGTAGCCTCTGACGACTGAAAAACATGTGCTACTTTTCCGCTTGAGCACATGAAAATATTGTTAGAGATTTTGAAAATGTCATTTTCACTGATGAAAGTTCTATATGAGCACGTACTGCCCTCATCGAGCCGTTAAATTAAAATACGAGCCGTCAGACTAAAATAATCCGTTAAATTAGTAAAAAGCAGGCGTTGGAGATGCCAGCCAATTGTCGACTCCGGTGGTGACTGGACACATATTGACCAAAATTGCATCCTTGCTTTTAACGTATACAATGCATATATAAATATTAAAGTTTCATAAAATAATTATTTTTATAAATTAACCCGGCCACGCTCTTACTTGACCGACTGTATGTAGTACGAAACCTAAAATTATAAATTTAATATATATAATTATATATATATATATATATATATAGATTATTAATAATCTTATAATTATAATCTTATATATTATATTATCTAAATATTATTATTATCTCATATATTATATTATATTATATATAAACTTAAATATCGAAACATTCGAACCCCTGGCAAAAAATTCAATAACATCCATATTAAGAACCACCCTAAAGAATAATAAATGTAATTTTAATCTTTCATTTTGAATGAATTTTTTAATTAAAATCGTCATAATGTGGCGACATATATGCAAATATAGTACGATACCTAAAATTATAAAGGAAATATATATTTCATATAATTTGACGTGCGGACTATCTTTTTTTATTATTTTGGAAGCATTTTAACCCCTGGGAGCAAAAAATTGAAAATATCCTCATTAAGTACGCCCCATATATAGGGATCAAAATAAGATACTTTGCCGAAGAAATCATATATCTAAAATGAATTCTAATGTCTCGTGCATTGACCCAAAGATTGGGTTAATTTTTTAAAAATCCTGTTTTGGCTCATTTAGAAAGCCCCAATAGTGTCCAAATGTGACCGACCCCCACTAACTTTGGAAGGCGGCCGATCTACTCATGGTTCAGCCCTTGGGATCTCCCCACAGAGGTCCCCCACACAAAAATTGCATTTATTATAAAATTTATTCAATCATGACATACGTAAATAAAACTATGTAAAACTTATAAATTATTGCTTGAAGTTTTTTTTGGTTTCAAGTCTGGAAAATTTTGCACGTCTCTCTAACGCCGTATAATATTTGTATGAATTAATATAAAAAAAAAGTTTTTTTACAAAAAATCATCGTTTTTGGTATTTTACGCAGCAAAAAATGCTTTTTTTAAAACCATTTAAAACCAATATATATTAGGGCGGGTTGATATAAAAGTCGCTTAGACATATGTCTACCTGTTGAACCTACGACTCGAAAATCATATATATATATCGATGCTTTTCTGACGCAACCTCGTAACTCGATTTTTGACGATTTTGAGTTTTAATCGGAAAATCAATCACTAAATATAGACGCATAGATCTGTGAAGTTTTGTAAAAAAAAAATCAACCGAACGTTTTTTATTGAGAAAAATACAATCACGTATCTCAATTCAGAAAAATGTGCCATGCGCAGACTCGTATCTCAGAATACATGGTGGCGTATATGAACAAGTTTCGCTGTCAGCAATGTTGTTTAGTTCAATCCTTCTAATAAAAATTATTATTCAATTAAGTTATTTGTTATTAAAACTTAATGAACGATAGTTAATAAATATATTTATTATTTACTTACCGCAAGTTATAGTAATTTTCCGAAAATTGAAAATGAAACTTTTTGCATATTTAACGTTTCAGAGGTTTCTGAATATCTTGACATACCTTAATAAAATGGATGTATGTGTTTGTGTGCGTGTGTGTGTGTGGATATAATTTTCTGTCCACGTTTTCGGGAGCACAGATCAACCGATTTGAAACATTCAAAAAACAATCGTTTCCTATTGAGAAAACAGAGCATCCGATTTGAATTATTTAAAAACATTCAATTTGTATTGATGACGAGGTGATTAGTTTCTGGAAAAGACAGGCCCAGTCGTTTCAAAGCTTCCGATTCGAATGATTCAATGAACATTTTGCAGTATAAAGAATCGATTAGTTTAGGAAAGCAGAATTTTTTTGTCCATTTTTTTAATTTACAATTATTTCTTTGTTTAAATATGAAAAATGATTCGGATTTTAATTTTAATGCTAGCTAAAATTCTAAAACTCTCTTATATACTTCAAATAAATAAATTTAAATTTGCAAATTAGTTTATATAATTCTTAGAAATATATATGAGATATGTTTTTTTTTTACTTTTATTTACTTTTTATGTAAACATATATAAACGTCGTTGTCCAGTTTCTTCTTATATTTTGTCATTCAAATACAAATAACAAAAGTTATAGTACTTACAATAATCTATTTGTAATCATTTATTATTCCTCGATTCTATTTAATTACGGAACAGGAAGTTCCACCAATTTGCTTAAAGGCACGATGCCATGCACCACTAGTTATATTTTTATTATGTTGAGAACAAATATCACAGTAAGCTACAAAAATTAAACAATTATCAATTCTTACTGACAATAAATGAAATTAAATTTTGTATTTTTTAGAGTTAGATAATGTGTCATCCGCAGATAAAAAATCATTAAATAAAGAAATAATAACAAAAAAGAATAAAAGTAACAATAAAAATGATAATCACAAAGTAGTAAATTATAAATCCATGAAAGAGCTAAATATCCTAGATATTGAAATACCTAAACTATGGCCAGATACTATATTGTCGTAATTATAAACTAACATATACCACAAGTTTAATAATGTTTGTTTTTTTTATTAAGAATTATTTAAAAAGTTGATCGATTCTCAAAATAAAACAATTGAAGAAAGTTATTCATGTACTCTTATTTGAAAACAGCATGACGCAACCACGTATGTTACATTTTTTTCCGTGCGACAAACACGTATCTCAAAGAATTGAAGAAAAAATAATGATTAATTGTTTGTAATATCATACTTGTCTCAAATAATTGTCACAAGATTGAATATTTTTGAAATTTATAAAAAAAATTGTTAACAGCAGTTCAAAAATTCGTTATAAAACGTTTTTTGTCTCTCCTGAAAAGTAGTAGTTTCTGAGATACGAGGTTGCGTCAGAAAAGCATCGATATATGATTTTCGAGTACTAAGGTTCAAAATAAGATACTTTGCTGAAGAAATCATATCTCCATTTTAGATCTAAATGGGCCAAAACGGAATTTTTCAAAATTCAACTCTTATCTTTGGGTCAATTCACGGAACATCACAATTTATTTTAGAGATATGGTTTCTTCTGCAAAGTATCTTATTTTGAACCTTAGTATCCGAAAATCATATATGTCTAAGCGACTTTTATATCAATCCGCCCCTAATATATAATGCTTTATGTTAATTGAAAGATATTCCATAAGAAAAAAGAAGGCCCTGAAATGCAAAGATATCAAAACAATTATTTTTTATTATTTTGCAACTACTATAACTTGCCTTACAGTAATTAATAACTACAACTTAAAAAAATTACTTTATTTTTCATAAATATCAAACAATAAAAAATAACTTAAACTATTTACGAACAATATATACACCTAAATTCGACGCTTTTTAATAAATTTTCAACCATAATAATGGCCAAAACCATGTCCGAAACCTCCGTGATAGCCTCCATGGTAGCCACCATGGTGCCCCCCGTGATAGCCATGATATCCGCCATGGTAGCCTCCGCTGTAACCGCCGAAACCGTAACCGTAAACCGGACTAGCAGCGGGATATGCTAAGGCTACTGCTACCAGCATAGCAAGACAGAAAATTATTGCCTGAAATTATAGAATATTTATATTTGATTTATATTAGTGTTTAATGGAAATATTATTGAATATTCATAAAAAGTTGCATTTCTAATAGTAAAGTATTTTGTGTTTGAACTTTATGCCATATGCTCTTTCGGAGGCGTCCATTAATCACGTGAGCGAGTTTTTAAGGATTTTTGGACCCCCCCCCCTCTTCCTTGGTGATACATGGTGATATTCAAAATTACTCCCCTCCCCCACAAAACATCACGTGTATTTTTAGTTACGTGATAAAACTGTAAAATTTTTAAATTTTTTGAAAATGTTAGATTTTTTTAAAAATAATTAATTAAAAAATAAATACACGTGATACCTTACTATACCCCTCCCTTCCTCACGTGATATTTTGTGATTTTTTGTCAACCCCCCCCTTCCCCTAAAAACCTCACGTGATTAATGGACGCCACCCTAGAATCACTGAAACCTATTATAATATTAATTAGTTTATCCGGTATTTGCATTTAATAGTTTAGATTTTAACAAATGAATTTAGATTATTTTTTGTAATTATTGTTTACAATTTACAAAATACGTTATATTTATTAGACGTAATATTTTCATAACTGTTCTTATTAACTTATTCCGTAGGTTAAGTTATAGTAATCGCAGTAAAATCGAAAATGAAAAGTTTTGCATATTTTTACGTTTCAGAGGTTTTTGAACATTTTGGCATACCTTAGAAAAAATGGATGTATGTGTATGTGTGTGTGTGTGTATGTATGTATATTTGGATACATTTAATTAAATTATTATATTAAATTTAAGCGTTTCTAAGTGAGTCCACTTGAAGATTATATATTATTATCTGCTAAATAAATTAATAAATATTATGTAGCATTATGTTGCCAATTTTGAATTGATGAAAGTTATTGATGGGAAGTTTAGAAAGCAATATATATTTGAGAGATTCTTAAAATTTATTTTAATTAAATATTAATAGTATTTTTTATGAAATTAAATGTGTTTGACTGAATTTAAATTTAATAAATATATGTTTCATGGTCAGGGGCAGTAGCGATAATTAAAATATAAAATTAGTTGGATCTAGCGTTAAACAAATTAACACAGGAAAAGAAACAATATTTAAAATATATATTATTACTGCTAAGATATATAGTACAAAATAAAATATCAATGAATGAAAGTTATATTATTTGCATACTATAGGTATGTGTAAACATATATACATTATAAAAAATATACTATAAATAAGAATTTAAAGCATAAATATTAGTCAATTCGCTGGACATGCCACATAACAACATAATTTAGAAATGAATTATCGGGTTTTACTTCGTAAATCAAACATTAATGAATTAATCAAAAGCGCGGTAAATATAAATCAAAATCTTGAAACTGTAAATGTGCTAATTGATATAAATAAAATCAGCTTCAGATTAGGTTGGTTCTTGCAAAGACTATTAATACTATCCAGGAACATTTATATGTGAGGTGCTTTGCAGTGGATAAACTATTCAAATGTTTTTTGCTAGCTGCGCCTTTTACTTACATACCAATTTGCAATCAATTAGTTATTTTCTGCTAGACATATTTTTTATGGCAAAACAACGTTTGTCGGGTCAGCTAGTATATATATATATATATATATTTAAGGTGAATACCATTAGTTAATGGAAAACGCAGACAAAAATGAAGAATTTTGTTAATATCGCGCCGGAGTCATATTTCCAGTTTATCATAAATTATATTTAACATAATTAGCAACATTCTTGTGAATGACATTAACAAATACAGGTAACCCCCGCATAACACGGTAGTTACGTTTCGAAAAAGTAGCGTGTTATGCGAATCCGTGTTATACGGGACGAAGAACTAGTACGTACGTAGTATCATGATTTTATAATAAATATTATTACATCTATTAATTTTTTTAAGAGGTAATATACATTACATCATTCATATGTTTTTTTTTTCGTCATAATTAAATGGTATCCAACGCTATCCTTTTTTGCAAGATATCCTCATCCTCTAAGCAGCTTTCTGTACTACTATCAGACCCGTGCATTATTTTTTTCAAAACCAATTATATTTGCAATTACTTAGATATTTATATATTAGCAAGAAGGATTTATTATATATATTAATTATATTATATTAGCATTTTATTTAAAGTATCTTTGTTTAAGACTAATTGTTCGGATAAGCCTAGATTTTTTTTCTATAAATCAAATGCGCTCTAATAATAAGTATCAAATTAGTTATTTTTGCACTAATTTCATTATATTTATTGAGCTAGTGTACTGCGATTTTATTAATTTTAGATTAAATAAAGATTGATTTTCATAGGCTTTACTATTTTTTTTATTTTATTAGAATTTTGCTCAATTCTCAAACTATGTCAGAGTGAATTTGTGCTTTAAAAGCACCATGTTATAAGGGGGATGGTATCGATTCTTAAACCGTGTTATAGAAGTACCGTGAAAATAACATAAATGATTGCAATAAATAGCTTACAATTTTATTATAAATTAAAATTATATATTTAAAAAAGAAAAAAAAACTCATAGAATTTCACTTATTATGTGCTTATATTGTCATCGGTAAATCAGAATAGTATTTATTAGTTAACAATGAAAGAAACTATTATTGTAACTTTAATTAACTAACTGTTTATATTTTACGCCATAAATTTTTTTTTGGTTAAATTATGAAATATAACATCTGGGCTTATACTTTAAGATCCATTAATAAATGGTTAATAAACTAATAAACTAGGGGTAAATGGAATTTTCCTTCCGAATTCTGATTTAAATTTTTTTAAAACTAAACCACTTGTCATATTGTTGTAATGTTTTAGGATGATTTTCATAATAAAAAGTTGTATCAAAATTGTAAAAACAGTTTAACAATTAATTACAAAGAAACGGTGCTTCGGATCTTTACCTTAATGTGTAAAAACTAATCAGTACGATTCTTAACTATTATTCAAATAGTTTTTGAATTTTGAAAATTGATTCAGGACTTTTGGCTAAAACGTGGACGAAAAGAAAACGGCTCGACCGATTTTCTCGCAAAACTAGTCGACGCTAATCTTTATCGAGTTTTGTCCAAGAACATAAATCCAGTTTTTTTTGTAATTTTTGAAATCGGTGCAGTCATTTTTGATAAAACTTTGAGGAAAAGTCACATTTACATACACATATATGTTTATCAATTTTGGTTTCAAACGGTTCAGCATTATTTGGAAAGTTAAGAAAACAAATTTAGTGAGTCGGATTTTCTGGCAAAAATGTAATATTGAAATAAACTGATGTAACTAAATGTAGTAATATTTTACTACATATTCTTACATGCAGATTTGTAAATCTGTTTAAATATTAATATCGTTTAAAAGATTTATGTGTGCAATGAAAATATATATATGAGTATTTATATTACAAATATTTGCGATCCAAGATTCACTCACCTTGAACATGATTGACACTTGAATTTTTCGCGCCTAATAAATCACGACACTATTAATATTTGATCTTAAGATCTTTGTAACTAGGTGTTAGTTGCTGGTATATTATGACAAGAGTTCAAATTAACATTTCTTTTTATACTTAATTCAAGTTTCGCCCCCCATAATGGAACCCCACTCTTCTGAATTCTGATTTCGCGTAATTGTCGTCCGGTAGCAGAATTTATTGCTCTCTCGTCCGATATTCTCGACCTGTTCAAATTTAGGACGTCATCAAATGTTTTAAATTGATCGTTTGCTTGTGACGGTTTCAACTTTTTGGCATAAATTATTCGATCCGAGCGTAGACAATATCGATTATAAAAGGCAATAAAATTTAGTTGGCTGGAATTGGAATATTCTTAAATGTTATGTTTAAATTCCTTCCTTTATGTAAATCTAGCACTTTTATTTTCAATATATAAAAATATACAAGTCTGCGGTTTCATCACAAAACGACTACTCTGAACTATTTCATAGATCAATAAGTAATCAGTGTTTATTAAATCTAGTAATAATAAGTGATGTCGTGTGGAACAGAAAAAAATCAGTGGTCTATTGAAACGCATTTTATATTCGAACGTATAGTAATTATTAACACCCCGTAATTATTAACTTCCCGAAGGAGATTTTATGTTTTCTCGCTGTTTCAAGCCATTCTGAATCAAATGAGACCAGATTTGGAAAAAGTATGTGTATATAAACAGAATTTTCTGCCGTAAATCGATGTTTCTCGAAAACGGCCGGACCGATTTCAAAAATTTTAAAAGCCGATGTATTTCTATTAAAATTCGATGTATCTCGATAAGGACTAGCGTTTATCAATTTTGCGCGACTGTCAGCCAAGCCGTTTCTTTGTAAATCGCAGAAAAGTAAAACATTTTTGTCCACGTTTTAGCCCGCAATTCTGAATCGATTTTGAAAGATATTGGTTGGGAATTGCGCTGATTAGTTTTAGGTAAAGATCGGCCGAGCCGTTTCTTGTAATAAAGTGTTAAACAATTTTTTCGACGATTTTTATGATTTTTTTTACGGTGGATACTATAGTCTTATAGATCATACTAAAATATTACGGCTCTACGACAAGTCGTTTAATTTTAAGAATTCGTCAAAGTTTGCAAAAATTAGTATCGTTTTTTGGCGTTTGTCAAAATTAGACCTTTCATCGACGTTTGCTCAAAAACGTCTGAACCGATTTCAGAAATTTAGAAGCCATTTGATGTACCTCGATCAGGATTGTCAGTTCTGTGCGATGATCTGCCGAGCCGTTTCTTTGTAATTTGGAAAAGTTAAACATTTCGTCCACATTTAAGCTTATACTACCGAATCGATTAAAAAAAATCAAAACTGTTCGAAAGATATTAGTTGGGAATGATGTTGATTAGTTTTAGGTGAAAATCTACCGAGCCGTTTTCTTGTAATTAACTGTTTATTAATTTTATTTTTAACTGTTATAAATTTGAGCTGATTTTTATGGAACTTTTTTGGCGATATATATCATGGTCTTATAGTACTTACTGAAATATTACGCCCTTACGGCAAGTAGTTTAATTTTAAAAACTCATGAAAGTTTGAGAAAATGAGTAGTTTTTTTGGCGTTTGTTAAAATTAAAATTAGACGATTTATTTGGTATAACATAAGAGCACATGGTCTTAATGAACATACTGAACCATTAAAGTCCCATGGAAACTTGTTCAGTTATAAAAATTATTGATTTTTGAAAATTTGCTTTTAGAAAATACTCCGAGTTAACGTGTTGTCGTTTTCAATATGTGTAATAATCCACTCGGAATACTCTTAATCACTCATAAATTAATTGATTTTTTATTGATTAAGACGTTTATTTACACATATGGGAAAGTTCATGTAACTTGCCTCAAGGCAAAGATACCAATACCAAGTTTAGTATAGATTGAAAAACCCAAAAACTCAAAATTCAGTGTCTAAAATCCAATAATTAAATTATACTTATGATGATAATTTGAAAGTACATTTACATACATTTACAATAAAATAAGCAATAAATTTTATTACTGTTAATTATATTTTTCTTGGGGACTATTGATACATGTGACTAATCTAAAATCGTATTCTTGTTAAAGTAATAATATGTAATTAGGCGTTCTATCGATTATGTACAATAAAAGATAAATAAAAAACAACATACGTAATATGTTCATTGGATATTTGAACACAATGAAATGTTCTTATAGCCTTTTTTTTATCCTTCGGTTATTCACCTTAACATATCTTGATGTCAAATATTCTTAACAATAAAAATAACAATTAACAATATAAAATGTATGATAACCGTTATTTTGAACACTTCTATTTTATACGTCTTGAATATGAGTTTATTACATTGATCATCTTCGATCATTACACGATTATATTAAGAATGACACTAAATTATGCATATTATATTGATGCTTGTTTGATTATATTATACATTTGTTAAATTTTTGAAATGCGAGATATAAATCAGTCATTCTATATATAACAAAGCCTGTTCTGAATGATATTTCAGGCTTCAGAAGGTGGATCAGGAAGTAAATTAAAATATTTTATTGATATTGTTCCAACATAAATATGTATTAGGTTGTCCAAAAAATTTTTAACACAAGTTTATAATTTTCCACACATTCCATATACAGCTATTTGTTAGTTGCACCTTCAGATCGTGGTGAATCTTTGAAATATTAGAGAAAAATTTCATATATTCTGAAATAAAAATTATGTAAAATATGATAAAAGTATTAATTAAAACATATTAATCTGTAGCGAGAAGACGTCCCGAAAACTACTTCTTGAATAATAGAATGATTAGATTAGAATAGGCGGAACTATTAATATCCATATTAATTAAATTGTTCTGAAACTTTTATTTTAACAATTGCCAAAGTCGATAATTTATTCTAGAAAATAATTTATAGCATTTTTCTAGTACAAATAAAATTAACTAAACCTATCGTATTATATGTGAACTTTGTTGAAATTGTTCAAATAATCCATACGAATAATAATTATTAATAATAGTTTATTTGAACGTTTATTTGAAGTTCTTAGTTTATTCCTTAATAGAATAAGATATAAACAATTAGATTAGTGACATATTTGTGACTCCGGCTAAAATTTGAAAACTATATTTATTACTTAGGAAAGTAATTATTTAATAATATCATATAATATTCAATAATATGATATTTAATAATTTATTCAACATCTAATCTACATCTCATCCTTTGTTGTATTTAATTATTATTAATGACATATAGATTTTAATACTATATTTACATATGTTATCACATATCTGAGAATTTTGAATATAGTAAAAGTAATAATTACAATTTAAATCACTTGCCGTGGGGTAAGTTATAGTAATCGCAAAAAATCGAAAAAGAAATTTTTTATATATTTTTACCTTTGAAAGGTTTCTGAACATTTTGGCATACCACACATAATGTGTGTGTTGTGCGTGTGTGTGTATGTGCGGATACTAATTTTCGTCGACGATTTCGGGAATACGAACTAACCGATTTAAATGATTTAAAAAACATTCGATACCTATTAAGGGGTTACACCACTGTAGCAGTAAAAAAACGTATGTTTTTGCCATTTTATTTTATTTTGTTACTTTAAAGTACAATAAATAACTATCTTTAATATTATATTTAATACTTTTCCTTCCGTCCGAAAAAAAATGACAAAAACATACGTTTTTTACTGCTATAGTGGTGTAATCCCTTAATAAAGAAAAGTACTGATTAGTTTTTGGTCAAAGCAGGTCGAGCCGTTTAGAAAATACGGGGCAAAAAGTGCCAGAAATGGTAACAGTTTTTGAGATTACGGAGCATCTGATTTCAATCATTCGAAAAACATTTTACTTGTATTAATAAAATGAAGAAATGACTCAATTTTGGATAGGAAGGTCTAGCGGTTTCAAAGATCGAGTAAAAAGAGTGAAAAAAAGATGCCACTTGGGGTTAAAAATGATCATTAGCATTATGCACATCAAATTATCAGATATTTTATAGAGATTTTTAATTAATAAGTATAAATTTTGTTGACATTTCCATGGGTTCCGTACCAATGTTTCATTTGTTAGACTGCGACGCGGCGCTTACGCATTTCGATATTTCCTCTAAAAACAGCCACGCAGCACGAGTGCTCTGAAAAGTGTTCAAAATTTTCAAAATCTCTTTTATTTCAAAAATTTTAAGACTTTTTCAAAAATGACACGATGCCTTGCAGTTAAATGATATTTTACTTACGACATTTATTATATTTTTTATATAACACACTGTAATAATTGTAGCATCATTTAGATTTTCTAAATCTCTAAAGTTATATTAACCTTAATTTTAATCAAAACAATATAAAAATAGATAGACGTGCGTTATGCGTGCGTCATGTTTCCTCTTACGTATTTTATTTGTAAATAAAAATGTCAAATGCGATCCGGCATCGATATCTCCAAGAAATAATGCTTTAATGAGAAGTTTACATGCCTATAAA
>NW_020537324.1:28750591-28781539 GCF_003426905.1 Ctenocephalides felis
TTTTCATCTTGACACTTTTTTTATTCATGTAAAATGTGCATTTTTTATTCACTATGTTTTGCATGCAAACTGGGAACAAGTTTCAAAATCAAAATCCTTTTGGTACGAATTAGGGCTTATACTTTTAGCTTTGAAGTATGAATTATTTGAGCAATGAGGAAAACCTGAATAGTTAGTGTTAATAATGCATTTGTTTTGAGACTTTATACGGACAAACAATCTTAAATATGAAAATTAATCAAATATGTTACACCTACCATCTTCAATAACAACACCAGGTCCTATTGTAACATTTGGACCAATTTGGCAGCCAATGCCAATTTGTGCAGTAGGGTCTACCAGAGCATTTCCCACCACTCCAGGACCTGCATATAGTAACTCTGGACTTTTCTTTCGGAGACTACCCAGGTATAAAGCCATACCTAATCAAAATTATATAAATACTAATTTTATATTTTTAATTACATAATTTCTCACGATTTGTAAAGAAATTGACATTAACAATTGAAATAGGACATGAGTGTTGATATTACACTACTACGCAACTAACCAAAACATCTGCTTCATACAAACATTATTTGAAAACAAATAATAAGTCATCTCTAACCTGTTAAAAAATCTTTAGGTTGTCCAATATCCATCCAAAACCCTTGCAATTCGAATGCATAAAGTTCTTTATCTGAACACATTTTAGGAAAAACTTCTTTTTCAATTGAAGTTGGTTTTAACTCTATTCTTTTTAAAACACTTGGATTTAAAATATACATACCTAAAAAAATCATAATAAACTGCTTTCATTTATTTATAAAATGTAAAAATTTATGTACTTATGTAGAAACTATTTGAAGATTTGGTATATTAATAATTACCAGCATTGATTTTATTTGAAACAAATTCTTGAGGTTTTTCTATAAAACTTTGAATGCAGCCTCCCTCATTATAAACAACAACACCATACTTTGAAGGTTCACTTACTTTTGTTACTACAATTGTACCTTCCTATAAAAAAAATATTTTTGACAATTTGATACAATATTGATATGAAAAATATTTTTAAATGTATTCTCTTACCTTACCATGACTTTTGTGAAATGATGCTAATTCTCTAAATGGAAAGTCGCATATAATATCAGAATTTAAAACAAAGAAAGGTTCAGAACTAGATTCCAAAATTGACTTTGCTAAAGCAAGGGGGCCAGCTGTACCTAATGGTTCAGACTCATGTGAAAACACTAATGATACACCTAACTTATCTACTTCTTCTTTAACTCCTTTTCCATTTGCTCAGCGCGATATGAAACTGCTAATATTACCTGGTACACGAAAAAATAACATCAATAAATATAAAATAATAGATACTTTTTGTAAGGTTTTATTTACTTGAGTAACACCAGCACCAACTAAGGCTTCAATTTGATGTAATAATATAGGCTTATTTGCAAACTCCACTAAAGGCTTCGGACGGCTTAATGTTAACGGTCGCAATCTAGTACCGTAGCCCCCAACTAATATAAGAGCCCTCATTGTGTTTTCTAATTAATAATTAAACGAAACAATCGCAACGTTTATGTATTAAAAGCATATGGCACATAATACTATGCGTAAGCAATAAAAATATCGACGTAGTTCATAGCAAAATAATGATTACTGATATCATTTAGAGATAATAGATAAAATTTTGCATCAAAAGCATTATTTGAGTAACTTGATGGAAAAGTTTTTTTATGTGCGGTTTTATTTCAAAATTCCATTTGTAATAACATAATAATTATAAAAAAAATAATCAATAAAAAAAACAATATTAAGCGGCTAATAAATAATGTTATTAATGATATATGATGACGTCAACTGACGTTTTCAGGCGGTGTCTATTGGTATTGCCATATCGTAGCAAAAATCTCACTCCTGATATTCAATGTTCTTTAGCAGTATTTTAATAATTAATTCATAGCTTTAAATTATAAATACATGAATATTAAATAGATAATATATAAAATAATCTTTGTTTCTGATAATTATGATTATAGATAATGATAATTATGATTGTTGTAACAGATTTGATAATACGGTTTTGAGAATATGTGTGAATATCACATATTATTAATTATCATTATTAATTAGTTATTCAGGACATAAATGATTTTCAAATAACTAAAGTAAAATAAAATAAAAAATATATAAATTTTGAGAAGCTACAGATACAAGTGAAGTTTGTAACAGAACTAGAAGTCCTATCGGATAACACTTATATAAATATCGAGTCGGATGTTTGAGAAGTTCTTTCTTTTAATTCAAGCCGTGGCTTTGGTAAGTTCAAGTTCTTTCTTGTGTAATATGCCGACGTTGCACGTTGTGCTTTATATTGTAACATATTTTATATAGGAAGTTTTGTTTTATCGTGTAATTACTTTTAATGTTATCAAATTAGTGAAAATGTTTGCGGTAATCAAAAGTTTAACAAAACTTCGGCTTGATTTCAGACAAGTGCGGCTAATTGGAAAATCAATAACTCAACCATCTACTTTTATTTCTACATCGATCAGGCATCTTCAACAATTTGACATGTAAGTGGAATGAAATCACTGTTTTAGTTAATTCGTGTACTTATTTTTTTTCCCAAAATCATTTTATGTGAAAAAAAATTATATCTCAAATGTACATTTTTATCATGGCGTCTGTCCGCCATTTTTAGCAGCGTTGAAATAACTGGCACGTGTGTCATTAATTTCTTTTAGTCTTCGTTCATTTGTTGTTTTGTTAATCAGATTCATTATTAATTTTCGAATTCTTTTAAATGTGTAAATATAGTTTATACCGTTTTATATAATATATGTATTAATGGCGAAACTCAAACATCCATGCATTGCATGGATCCGCCATTACGTTTAATCATTTATTGATTAATTGTGTTAGGACTTACGGAAACGAGAACGGTTATGGTGGAAAAAGCAGCAGCTACGGCAATCGCTCTAATGGATTTAACTCGAGTCGAGGCAATCGTAGTGGTGGATACGGCAATAGCTCCAGTAATGGTTACGGAAATCGGAATGGAGGATTTAGTCGCGGTTCGAAAGATAGTTTCGGTGGCTCAAAAATGACTAAACCTAATTGGAGTTCCGAATTTTTGAAACCTTTCAAGAAGGACTTCTATTGCCCTCATCCGAATGTCGCCAACCGCTCTTATCGCGAAGTTGAAGAGTACCGCAATGCTAAAGAAATCACAGTTCATGGAGATGCTCCTAATCCAATCCAGTACTTTGAAGAAGCCAACTTTCCTGATTATGTGATGCAAGGAATAAAAAAACAAGGATACACAGAACCCACAGCTATTCAAGCACAAGGATGGCCTATTGCAATGAGTGGAAAAAATATGGTTGGCATTGCTCAAACAGGTAATAATTAATTTTTTATTAACTTTCTGTATGTGTGTTCGATGCTTAGTTTAAATTTTACTTTAACGTTTACAGGTTCTGGCAAAACCTTAGGTTACATACTACCTGCTATAGTACACATAAATAATCAACCTTCCATATCCAGAGGAGATGGACCTATTGCTTTAGTCTTAGCTCCTACCAGAGAACTAGCACAACAAATTCAACAAGTAGCCACAGAATTTGGAAGTCTTTCCTACGTGCGTAACACCTGTGTCTTTGGAGGTGCACCTAAAGGCAGTCAAGCAAGAGATTTGGAACGAGGTGTTGAAATTGTTATTGCTACTCCAGGAAGACTTATTGATTTTCTTGAAAGTGGGCGTACCAATCTAAAACGCTGCACTTATCTCGTTCTTGATGAAGCTGATCGTATGCTTGATATGGGTTTTGAACCTCAAATTCGCAAAATCATTGAACAAATCCGTCCTGACAGACAGACTTGCATGTGGTCAGCTACTTGGCCAAAAGAAGTGAGAAAACTAGCGGAAGATTATCTTGGTGATTATGTACAAATTAATATAGGATCTTTACAGCTGTCGGCCAATCACAATATTCTACAAATTGTAGATGTTTGTCAAGAACATGAAAAGGAAACAAAGTAAGTAATGTAATATTATGTACTCCATAACAGTACTCTTTAACAAATGATGCATACTATTTTTAAACATAATGCCTTGATGAATAATTGTCCTCTAAGAAGAACTGATGCGTTTTGTATAATTTTTATGTAATTATTCATTATTAGTGAACTAATGAAGAACTTACTTTTAGATTGAGCAACTTATTACAAGAAATTGGTAACACGCAAGAAGAGGGAGCAAAAACTATAATTTTTGTAGAAACCAAAAAGAAAGTTGAAAATATTACACGCAATATTCGTAGATATGGATGGCCTGCAGTCTGTATGCATGGTGACAAGTCACAGCAAGAGAGAGATTATGTATTAAGAGAATTCAGAAGTGGAAAAAGTTCAATTTTAGTTGCAACTGATGTAGCTGCTCGTGGACTTGGTAAGTATAGTAAAAATTAAATTACCTTTTGCATAATTTGATTTCAAGAGAGATCATTTCAATAGTTCTTAGGAATAATTGCTAATACATAATCCAACAGTTCACATACTAAAGTCTTGTTTTGCTATTAATTTTTTCAGAGGCACATGCGAGATAAATGTGTGTAATACATGTGATATTCCGTGATTGGAATGGATATATAAAATCTCACGCACATACTGAATTCTTGCGGTGCCTCTGGCCCGTTGTTGGGACGAAAAATGGAAGATTCGGCACACAATGTGTGTGCATATATGTATCTTTTTTACATATTGGACTTCTGCTTTTCGGCCTGATTATTCGAGCTGTGTGCAGAATTTGTGAAAACAAATTTCGTACAAATTTATTTTGAAGTGTCGAGCTGTATCTTTTGATTTTTATCATTGATATTCTCACCAAACGTGGACTTTGAACTGCTGGCTATGGTTTGTATAATTATTTTTGTTACAAGTCAATTTGTAACTTAATTATTCCAAGAACTTAATTAACAATGCTCAACTTGTTAGTTATCACACTAACTATATAATTTATACAGATGTTGATGGAATCAAATATGTTATCAACTTTGATTACCCAAACTCCTCTGAAGACTATATTCATCGAATTGGAAGAACTGGTCGTTCCGATACCACTGGAACATCTTATGCATTCTTCACACCTCAAAATAGCAGACAAGCAAAAGATTTAGTGTCTGTTTTAAAAGAAGCCAATCAGGTAATTAATTCAATATTTCAAATAAAGCCCCCTTATTTTGGCATGTTGGCTACTTCATAAATTAGTAGAACATGAATGCTGTGAGGGGGTAGAATAAAAGGGGAGGCTATGCCTTCGGTGTTCACACGATTTTTGTCTGAATCCCATCCTCAATGTCTCCCACATTGTTAATATTACATTAGTTATATATTCTTTTTGAGTGGATCTTATGAATACAAAATTTCAGGTTGTGCATCCAAAATTGAATGAAATGGCTTCTAGAGGAGGTGGTAATGGTGGATATGGAGGTTATGGAGGCAGAGGTCGTTATGGTGGTGGAAACAACTATGGTGGATTCAAACGTAATGCTGATAGAAATGGAGGTGGAAACCACAAAAGATTTGAATCATCATATTGACGATGCTGATCTTTAGATAAATTAAATTTACATTAAATTTTTATAAGTATTCATTTTCTCAAATCAGCTTCGAGTGCAATGATATTTGCATTAGGAAATAATTTGACTTAGAATATGACTCTGGCATTAAAAAATGCGGAAATTAATTCTAAGTGAACAAAAATGCATTCCCTGGTCTCTTTTTGAGGAATGTTTTTTTAGGATATTATTTTTTACATTACCTAAGGTTTTAAGCTGTGATTGATTGAAATAGTTATCTATAGATATTTATCCTAATTTATTTAAAAACAAGAAACTTATTTCATATTTTTTTGAATCTGAAAAAATTAAAATAAAAATTGATTTAAATAAATATGGTTTTTTATTCTAATTTCAGATGTTAAATCCTTTTTGTATAATTTACTAATTATGTCAAAAACTACATACTGATTATTTCTGAACTATAATTACAATATCAACTTTTGTAAATCTTCTATTTACAAAGCATGTTTTCTATATACTTTCATAAACAACTTTATTAACAATTCATTTGTGACACAATTTTGTTTCATACTTGTTTTTATATAGTGCCAAAACAAGTGTTAAAATGAATTGTCCATATTTTTGTGTTCTATCTTGGGAGACACATGTAGCTAAGAGTATTTACTTTTTTGATTAAAATAACTGATTTTTTAAAAAGATTGGAGAAAGTATATAGTACTAAACTATTTGAAACCAAAGAAGTGTTGAGCGAGTTTTTCATTTAATAATACGTGAATAAAATTGAGTGACTAGTAATGCAAAATTTTAGCATAAAATGAAAATCTGCAGGATTTAATTGCTAATATGCAATAATAATTATTATTGCATATTAGCAAATTAGCAATGATCGAAATATATTTGTGTGCCTTTTATTTATGAATATTAGATTACTCTTAAATTTTCTTAGTTTAATTAAAGTTTATCAAAATAGATTAATAAATAGTTTACTCTTAGCCATGAAAACAGTGAAAGCATCCAGGGTACCCATGGTAGTAATGGTATCCATGGTATGGATATCCATAAAAACCGTGATACCCGTGGTATGAGGGATATCCATGATAAAAGTGATATCCCCTATGATATGGACGATATCCAAAAAACCTGCGAGCCGATTCCGCTGTTTCTAAATCATTGCGGTTTTGAATGATTGCTATATTCTTATTATTTTCGGATGTTTGTAGCGCATCTGCTTCTATCGGTTTTGATATCTCTGATGGAAATGCATCAACTGCTACAGCAATGAGTACGATAAAAGCTAGAAACTGAAAAATATTTTCTGTGAGTTAAAATTTGTATTTCAACAGCTAAAATTGAACTTAAAAAATATTCAAAGGTAAGTGCAATTTTATTATTATATATTTTTTTCTTTTATTATTATAATAATTTTTATTATTATATAAGTGAAATCTAGGAGGTGAAACAAGCGGAATATGGTACTTGGGAAGTATTTTAACTAAGAATGCATGCTGCACGGCAAGGCAAGTGTCGAAAGACCTCACATGAAAATAGGACTTCCCGTAGGTAAGTTATAGTAATTGCGAAAAATCGAAAATGAAAATTTTTGCATATCTTTACGTTTCAACGGTTTCTGAACATTTTGGCATACCCCAGAAAAAATGAATGTACGTGTGTGTGTAGTATGTATGTATGTTTGGACACAAATCAACCAATATGAATGCTTCAAAAAACATTGGATCCCTATTGATATGAAGACGTCCTAATTAGTTTTTGGTGAAGACAGGTCTAGCCGTTTCGGAGATATGGGGCAAAAAGTGCCAAAAACCGTAATTCAGTTTTTGAGAGAACGGAGTACTCGATTTGAATGATTCGAAAAACATTTTACTTTTAATGACGAAAATGAATAATTGATGAAATTTTTGATAAGGCAGGTCTAGCGGTTTCTGAGATACAAAGGAAAAAGTAAAAAAAAAGATATTTGGTGTTCAAAAATGAACATTAGACGCATGCACATCAAAATATCAGATATTTGATGAAGTGTTTAAAAATAAGTGTTAATTTTTTTTATAATTTTGCTGTACCAAGATTTTTAGTTTTTAAAGTTTACTTATACGGTTCAAGCAAATTTCAAAATTTTCCGAAAACAATAATTTTAAAATTTTCAAAAATATACAAATATCAATTTTTATTGATTACTGTTTTTTTATTGATTACAGTTTTGGTAAAACAGGTATTTAAAAATTTTCGTAGCCAAGATGGTAACTTTAATATAAAAATAAACTAGTGGTGTATGGCATCTTAAGGCAAATTGCTGGAACTTCCCGTACCAAAAGTATTCTTTTTTAAAACATTAAATTTTTTCTTCAATCTATGAAAAAAATTGATTTTTAAATTGTTGAATTGACTTTTTTTAAAAAAATGTTTTTTTTTATTTTGAAATATTTTGGAAATTTTTAACTTTTTTTCAAAGCAATCGCACTGCTTTAGCTGCATAGAGACGAATTATCAAAGCGCGCAAGCGCCGCGTCGCCGTTAACAAAATAGATCACATTATTGAAATTTGGTTACCTTAAAGTTATCGTTTTTGGCACTTTCTCGTCGAAATCGTCGACAAAAATTTGTATCCGCACACACACACACATACAACACATACATCTATTTTTTTAAGGTATGCCAAAATGTTCAGAAGGTTCTGAAACGTAAAGATATATAAAAATTTTTGTTTTCGTTTTTTTTTGCGATTATTGTAACAGGTATTTAATAAAGTTGGCAAAAATAAGGTTCATTTAATACAATTTAAAATATAACTTAGGTTAATTTTAATGCTTTCCTGCCTTTATTCACTCTTATGTTAGTTAAATTAATAGTCACACACAATATTTGATGTTGAAAACAACGCGAATTCAAATGTTCGTTTATTTCACTATTCACCCACCTTGAGCATGGTCACTTTGTAAATGCTTTGCTAAATATTCACAGGCAATTATGATGTACTCGAATAGTTAGCAAGTAATTTATATCATTATACAAAACTGATACGTAGATCTCCCTCCATGACTAAATGACAAATAATATAAAATACTTGAAATCATGAAAAATTTCGTACATGTATTGGTTGGTTAAAATATGTTCAATATGAAAATATTCCTTTTAGCATAATTGTTTACATTTGTTTTTTTTTTGCTTTTGATCATAGACTTGAATTAGTAAACTATAAATTGTCAATAATAATTAAAGTTTATTTATAACGATTTAATAACTTCTTCGAATCTTGTTGAATTTTAAATTCAAAAAATAGGATTCAGTGTACAACTATTCTTTTACGGACTACCTGCTGATAAAGATAATATTAGACAAACCAGTATAAAATTGAATCAAGACCAAGTTAAACTTTTTTTATAACTCGTATTCACTATGGTGATATACTTTTTAAAGTAAATCATCATTTTAGGAGATTTCACAGAATATAAAATTTTATTAGACATTTCGATCAGATGAACAAATTATACAAATTATGTAATCTACATTCTAAAAAAAAAGTATTTTAATAAATAGCACATTTCAATGTTATTATTAAATTATCATTCTCCACTGTTTTAGAATGAGCACTATTAATTTTCATTTCATGTTTCAGAATGCATCCTTTTAATGATGACAACTGGATTAGATTGTATTTCATACACAAGGGGGTTGTTTTGTCCCTGAATACCAAAAACTATTAAAAATAATTTCAACTTCTTGAACAAGGCTATTTGCGTTAAGGTAAGTTTACTTAGATTTATTATATTTATACTGCTTTTTGATTAATTTTTATTTTTTGAAATAGTAATAATCGCAGCCTCGCAGCAAAATTTACTAATCCTGAGTTTATGCAAACGAGGTAATGAGCATCTCAACATACGAGTACAAAAAGGTAAGTTATTTAAATGTTTACTTTGTCTATCTATATATGATACATATAATTTTGGAAATTAATCAACGTATAGTATATATCTTGACAAGAGCCTGAAATAATATCTATTATTATTGATTACGGCTTGCTTATGAATAAATAAATAAATAAATAAAATATACATTTTTGACCAATTTTTAATTTTTATTTATAAAAATGTATACGTTAAAAATTAACAATTAAAATTGATTGAAAATGTATACGTTAATGAAAATGATAATAAATATATTATATCATTATAATATATTATTATTTTTATTACTATTGATACTAATACTTATTACCGCAGTAATATTTATATATTTAAATATTTATGTGAAATGTATAAATATATGTGTATATAGAATTAAAAAGAATCAGCAAATAATTATCAAATTTAAGTAAGTTATATAACCAATCCACCACATGGGCCTGTAATATTTTAGAGAAATATCTTCTACCATCAACTATACTATCATACGATATTTCAATAAATACAATTAATCGCGAACAAATATCACTTTTCATAATTTTTAAAATAAGTTAAAATTTTTTTCGACCGATCCTTCTATGAAGCTAATCAATGCGAATTATTAGTTTCATTTATTATTAGGTTTTGAATTATAATTTTTAATGTAGTGCAGTTAATTTTGAAAAAACGTCGACAAAAGGTAAACACACGTACTTTTTACAATTAGTGAGAGAAAATAAAATTAACGAATTAGATTTTTTGCCAAAACCATAAATTTATCTTTCGACTTTTAAGCTAACTGGTACTGTACCTCATTGTACTTTAAGGCAAATTTGAACTATATACACTATATCTTTTTATATGTTTTGAATTTAAAATAGGCTTTTGGGTAAACTTTGGGCTGTGCAAAAGAAATATGTATAAATCATATTGATGAAATTTCAATGTAGAACATCGAATCGTTTTTTTTAAAGAGCTTTTGAGTTTTTACAAGTTCGATTAAAGAAAACTAAAAAGTTCAAATCTTTTTTCAAATAGTTTTTTTTGACGTTATATATGTGAAATATTTAGTTTTTATTTTCTTTAAGAGATAGATTTTTTATTATTTTGGAAGCATTCGAACCCCTGGAAGCAAAAAATTCAATAACATCCATATTAAGGACCACCCTAAAGAAATATAAATGTAATTTTAATCCTTCATTTTGAATGAATTTTTCAATTAAAATCTTCATAATGTGGCGATATATATGCAAATATGGTACGATACCTAAAATTCTAAAGGAAATATATATTAATCTTATAATTTGAAGTGCGGACTATCTTTTTTATTATTTTGGAAGCATTTGAACCGCTGGGAGCAAAAAAATGCGAAAATATGCTTATTAAGTACCACCCATATATATCTATCTTAATAATATATATCTTAGGGCGGTTTAGGAATTTTAGGGTACTGGGAATCAAAATAAGATACTTTGCCGAAGAAACCATATCTTTAAAATGAAGTCTAATGTCCAGTGCATTGACCCAAAGATTGGGTCAAATTTTGAAAAATCTTGTTTTGGCTCTGAGTGCGCCCCAATAGTGTCGAAATGTATGACCATTATACCAATCCAAATGTATTAACCATATGACCAATCGACCCGCCCTAATATATAATACTTTATGTTAAATGGAATATATTCCAAAAGAAAAAAGAAGACCCTGAAATGCAAAGATATCAAAACAAATATTTTTTATTGTTTTTTTGATTACTATAACTTGCCTTACAGTAATTAATAACTACTACTTTAAAAAATTACTTTATTTTTCATAAATATCAAACAATAAAAAATAACTTAAACTATTTACGAGCAATATATACACCTAAATGCGACACTTTTTAATAATATTTCAACCATAATAATGGCCAAAACCACCATGTCCGAAACCGTGGCCATGTCCGTGATATCCCCCGTGGTAACTGGGATAACTATGGTAGCCTCCGTGATAGCCTCCATGGTAGCCACCATGGTGCCCCCCGTGATAGCCATGATATCCGCCATGGTAGCCTCCGCTGTAACCGCCGTAACCATAACCGTAAACCGGACTAGCAGCGGGATATGCTAAGGCTGCTGCTACCAGCATAGCGAGACAGAAAATTATTGCCTGAAATTATAGAATATTTATATTTAATTTATATTGATGCTTAATGAAATTATTATTGAATGTTTATAAAAATATTTATGATTTGAAAAATGTAGCATTTCTAATATTAAAGTATTTTAAGTTTGAACTTTATTCCAATCTCTTTAGAATCATTGAAAGGTAACGTATTATAACATCAAGTAGTTTATCCGGTATTTGAATTTAATAATTTAGATATCAACAAATAACTTTAGACTATTTTTCGTAATTATTGTTTACAATTTACAAAAAAAATATATTTTCATAACTGTTCTTATTAACTTCACGTAGGTTAAGTTATTGTAATCGCAAAAAACTCAAAAATGAAAAATTTTGCATATCTTTACGTTTCAAAGGTTTTTGAACATTTTGGCTCACCTTAGAAAAAATGGATGTATGTGTATGATGAAATAATGTATGTTTGGATTGCTTATCTGCTAGTATACGACGCGGCGCTTCCGCGCTTCGATATTTAGTATTTAAGCAATTAATTAAAAAACAATCACAATTAAAACTTCCGAAAATCTATTTATTTCAAAGTTTTAAAAAATCTTTTTTATATATATATATATATATATATAGATATATATGCAGAAATATTTAAGGTGAATACCATTAGTTAATGAAAAACGCAGACAAAAATGAAGAATTTTGTTAATATCGCGCTGGAGTCATATTTCCAGTTTATCAGATTTAACATAATTAGCAACATTCTTGTGAATGACATTAACAAATACAGGTAACCCCCGCATAACACGGTAGTTACGTTTCAAAAAAGTAGCGTGTTATGCGAATCCGTGTTATACAGGACGAAAAACTAGTACAAAAATAGGGGTTAAGAATTCAAAAAAAAAAACATGCTACGTATCATGATTTTATAATAAATATTATTATATCTAACATTTTTTTAAGAAGTAATAAACATTACATGGGTTATTTAATTTTTTCCATCATAATTAACTGGTAAGTGCTATCCAACACTATCCATTTTAAGATATCCTCATCCTCTGAGCAGCTTTCTGTACTACCTCCAGACCCGTGCATTATTTTTTTCAAAAACAATTATATTTGCAATTACTTACTTAGATATTTATATATTAGCAAGCAGATATTTATATATTTACCACATGCAACGTTATATTTAGTAACATTTTATGCTCATTTTATTTAAAGGATCTTTGTTTAAGACTAACTGACTAATTGTTCGGATAAGCCTAGAATTTATTTTCTAAAAATCAAACGCGCTCAAATAATAATTATCAAATTAGTTAATTTTGCACTAATTTCATCATATTTATTGAGCTATTGTACTGCGGTTTTATTAATTTTAGATTGAACAAATTTTGATTTTCATAGGTTTTACTATATTTTTTATATTATTAGGGTTTTGCTCAATTCTCAAACTATGTCAGAGTGAATTTGTGCTTTAAAAGCACGGTGTTATACGGGGGATGGTATCGATTCTTAAACCGTGTTATAGAAGTACCGTGAAAATAACAAAAATGATTGCAATGAATAGCTTACAATTTTATTATAAATTAAGATTATATATTAAAAAAAAAACTTATAGAATTTAACTTATTATGTGCTTAAATTGTCATCGGTAAATCAGCATAGTACTAATTAGTTAAAAATGAAATGAACTATTAATTCAACTTTAATTAACTAGCTATTAATTTTTTACGCCATAGATGATTCAATTTTTTCTATTAAATTATGAAATTTAACATCTGAGGTTATACCTTAAGATCCATTAATAAATGGTTAATGAACTAATAAACTAGGTGTAAATGGCATTTTGCCTTAAGGCAAGTTGAAGAAACTTCCGAATTGTGATTTTAAAATTGTGACGATAAAAGTTTGAAACTTTGTCACGACTCATTATTCGTGAACTTTTAAAACTAAACCACTTGTCGTATTGTTATAATGTTTTATGATGATTTTTATAATAAAAAGTTTTATCAAAATTGTAGAAAAAGTTCAACAATTAATTACAAAGAAACAGTTCTTCGGATCTTTACCAAAGATTAAGATTTATTAATAAATGGTTAATAAACTAATAAACTAGGCGTAAATGGCATTTTGTCTTAAGGCAAGTTGAAAAAATTCCGCATTGTGATTTTAAAATTATGACGATAGAAGTTTGAAACTTTGTCACGACTCATTATTCGTGAACTTTTAAAATGAAACGTTATAATGTTTTATGATAATTTTCATAATAAAAAGTTTTATCAAAGTTGTAAAAAAAGTTCAACAATTAATTACAAAGAAACAGCCCTTTGGATCTTTACCTAAATGGGTAAAAACTAGTCAGTATGATTCTTAACTATTATTTAAATAGTTTTTGAATTTTTAAAATTGATTCAGGATTTTTGGCCAAAACATGGTCAAATAGAAAACGACTCGACCGATTTTCTCGCAAAACTAGTCAACTGTAATCTTTATCAAGTTTTGTCCAAGAGCTTTTAAATTTTTGAAATCGGTGCTGTAATTTTTGGTAAAACTTTGATGAAAAGTCACATTCACATACACATATATGTTTATCAATTTTGATATCAAACAATTCAGAATAACTTGGAAAGTCGAGGAAATATAAAATTACTGAATCGGATTTTCTGGCAAAAAATGATTGTTTGAAATAAACTGACACAATGTAATAATATTTGGTTGGGAATTGTGCTGACTGGTTTTAGGTAAAGATCGGCCAGGTCGTTTTCTTGTAATAAAGTGTTAAAAAAATTTTTTCGAGGATTTTTATGATTTTTTTATGACGGTGGAGACTATAGTCTTATAGATCATACTAAAATATTACGGCTCTACGACAAGTCGTTTAGTTTTAAAAATTCGTCAAAGTTAGCAAGAATTAGTATCGTTTTTTTGGCGTTTGTCAAAATTACACCTTTCTTCGACGTTTGCTCAAAAACGCCTGAACCGATTTCAGAAATTTAAAAGCCATTTGATGTACCTCGATGAGAATTATCGTTTGTCAGTTTTGTGCGATGATCTGCCGAGCCATTTCTTATTGTCATATGTAGATTTGTAAATGAGTTTAAATATTAATATCGTTTAAATGATTTATATCGTTTTCTCATGTGTTCTTGTGTGCAAAGAAAATATACATATATACATATATATAAGTATTTATACTACAAATATTAGCGATTCTAAGATTCACTCACCTTGAACATGATTGACACTTGAGTTTTTCGCGCCTAATAAATCACGACACTATTAATATTTGATCTTAAGATCTTTGTAACTAGGTGTTAGTTGCTGGTATATTATGACAAGAGTTCAAATTAATATTTCTTTTTATACTTAATTCAAGTTTCGCCCCCCATAGTGGAACCCCACTCTTCTGAATTCTGATTTCGCGTAATTGTCGTCCGGTAGCAGAATTTATTGCTCTCTCGTCCGATATTCTCGACCTGTTCAAATTTAGGACGTCATCAAATGTTTTAAATTGATCGTTTGCTTGTGACGGTTTCAACTTTTTGGCATAAATTATTCGATCCGAGCGTAGACAATATCGATTATAAAAGGCAATAAAATTTAGTTGGCTGGAATTGGAATATTCTTAAATGTTATGTTTAAATTCCTTCCTTTATGTAAATCTAGCACTTTTATTTTCAATATATAAAAATATACAAGTCTGCGGTTTCATCACAAAACGACTACTCTGAACTATTTCATAGATCAATAAGTAATCAGTGTTTATTAAATCTAGTAATAATAAGTGATGTCGTGTGGAACAGAAAAAAATCAGTGGTCTATTGAAACGCATTTTATATCCGAACGTATAGTAATTATTAACACCCCGTAATTATTAACTTCCCGAAGGAGATTTTATGTTTTCTCGCTGTTTCAAGCCATTCTGAATCAAATGAGATCAAATTTGGAAAATGTATGTGTGTGTATATGAACAGATTTTTTGCCGTAAATCGACATTGTCTGAAAAACGGCTAGACCGATTTCAAAATTTTAAAAGCCGATATATTTCGATTTATAATTCAATGTATGTATCTCGATGAGGACTAGCGTTTATCGATTTTGCGCGACGATCAGCCAAGCCGTTTCTTTGTAAATCGCAGAAAAGTGAAACATTTTTTGTCTACGTTTTAGCCTGCAATTCTGAATCGATTTTGAAAGATATTGGTTGGGAATTGTGCTGATTAGTTTTAGGTAAAGATTGGCCGGGCCGTTTTCTTGTTAAAAAATCGTTAAAAAAAGTGTTAAAAATGTTTTTTTCGACGATTTTTACGATTTTTTTTTGACGCTGGATACTATATTTATTTATTTATTTATTCATAAGCAAGCCGTAATCAATAATAATAGATATTATTTCAGGCTCTTGTCAAGTCTTATAGATCATATTAAAATATTATGGTACTACGACAGGTCGTTTAGTTTTAAATATTCGTCAAAGTTTGCGAAAATTAGTAAATTTCATTTGGCGTTTGTCAAAATTAGACCTTTCACCGATATTTGCTCAAAAACGCCTGAACCGATTTTAGAAATTTAAAAGCCATTTGATGTATCTCGGTGAGGATTATCGTTTGTCAGTTTTGTGCGATGATCTGCTGAGCCGTTTCTTTGTAATTTGGAAAAGTTAAACATTTCGTCCACATTTAAGCTCGTACTGCCAAATCGATTTAAAAAAATTAAAAACTGTTCAAAAGATATTAGTTGGGAATGATGCTTCTTAGTTTTATGTGGAAATCTACCGAGCCGTTTTCTTGTAATTAACTGTTGAAAAAAAAATTTAAGACGATTTTTATCGATTTTTTTGGCGATATATATCATGGTCTTATAGAACTTACTAAAATTTCACGCCCTTACGGCAAGTAGTTTAATTTTAAAAATGCATCAAAGTTTGAGAAAATGAGTAATTTTTTGACGTTTGATAAAATTAAAATTAGACGATTTACTTGGTATAACGATAGAGTACTTGGTCTTAATGAACATACTAAACCATTAAAGTCCCATGGAAACTTGTTCAGTTATAAAAATTATTGATTTTTGAAAATTTGCTTTTAGAAAATACTCCGAGTTAACGTGTTTGTTCGTTTTCAATTATGTGTAATAAATCCACTCGGAATATTTTTAATCACTAATAAATTAATTTATTTTTCATTGATTAAGTCGTTTATTTACACATAACGGGAAGTTCATGTAACTTGCCTCAAGGCAAGATACTAATACCAACTAGTTTAGTATAGATTGAAAAACCCAGAAACCCAAAATTCAGTGTCTAAAATCCAATAATTAAATTATACTTATGATCATAATTTGAAAGTACATTTACATACATTTACAATAAAATAAGCAATAAATTTTATTACTGTTAATTATATTTTTTTTGTGGACTATTGATACATGTGACTAATCTAAAATCGTATTCTTGTTAAAGTAATAATATGTAATTAGGCGTTCTATCGATTATGTACAATAAAAGATAAATAAAAAACAACATACGTAATATGTTCATTGGATATTTGAACACAATGAAATGTTCTTATAGCCTTTTTTTATCCTTCGGTTATTCACCTTAACATATCTTGATGTCAAATATTCTTAACAATAAAAATAACAATTAACAATATAAAATGTATGATCACCGTTATTTTGAACACTTCTATTTTATACGTCTTGAATATGATATTATTATATTCATCTTCGATCATTACACGATTATATTAGGAATGAAACTAAATTATGCATATTATATTGATGCTTGTTCGATTATATTATACATTTGTAAAACTTTTGAAATGCGAGATATAAATCAGTCATTCTATATATAACAAAGCCTGTTCTGAATGATATTTAAGAATAAGGTGGATCAGGAAATAATTTAAAATATTTTATTCATATTGTTCCGACATAAATATGTATTAAGTTGTCCAAAAATTTTTTAACACAAGTTCATAATTTTCCACACATTTCATATACATTTGTTAGTTGCATCTCCAGATTGTGGTGACTCTTTGTGATATTACTTTGCAATCATTTTTGGCGCCTTAACAGAAATTTCATATATACTGAACCAAATATTATGTAAAACATGTGAAAAGTGCTTTTTCTTGTAATCTATTTGTGAAAAGTATGAGAAACTATGCGGTTCGAATTAAATTTTTTCGCTAATTACAACCTGATATCAAACAGTAGTGATGTATGTTTCGCTTGAAAATATAGACCCATTCTTTATTTTTTTATGAACTGCAATTTAAACTTTAGTCAATGGTTTCCAACTTTTTCGTACCGCGCTTTTCCATTTTTTTGATAAAGTTGTTGTGCTCCCTTAATATTTCTAACCTATTTTCATGAGTACTGAATTTATCAGGGCACAAAATACAATATTTTGTAAAAATATACACAAAATTATTTATCTATTTATTCATATTTTTTTTAATTATTTTCAATATTTTCGGTTAATTTTTGAAAATAGTGTTTTAGAAACTGCAGCACGCCCCTATATCAACAAAAATTTAATATATTTCATGAATTAAGTATTTACTTAGGAAGTAGAACCAAGAAACTTTGGTTGGAGTGCGGACAATCTAAAAGTTAATATTAAGAGCTAAAACTTTCAGAGAATTGTTTTTTATCAATTTGGAAGAATTTGAGCTCCTGGGAGCAAGGAAATTCGAAAACATCCCTATTAAGAACCATCAAAGATTCACTGGTAAGCATATTTTTATATCCATTTTCAAGTGGAAATGGTATCATTATAGAAAACTTATTAATCTGTAGTGGTAAGACTTTAGAATAGCTAGGATTATTAAAAGACATATATATTAAATTGTTTTAAAACTTTTATTTTAACAATTGCTAAAGTCGATGATTTATTCTAGAAAATAATTCATAGCATTTTTCTAGTACAAATAAAATTAATTAAACTTAGAAAAACGGATGTATGTGTGTGTGCGTGCGTGTATGTGTGCAAATTGCTGGAACTTCCCGTACCAAAAATTATTATTTTATTTAAAAGCAATTAACATTTTTGAAAAATTTTTGCTTCGAAAAAATTAGATTTTTGAGAAACAATAAATTTGACAAAAAATTACTTTTTTAAAAAAAAATTTTTTTTTTGAAAACAAAACTTTTTTGAAAAGAAAAATGTTTTCTTCTTTTTGACATATTTTGGAAATTCTGAACTTTTTTTCAAAGCAATCGTACTGCTTGAACTGCATAGAGACGAAATGTCAAAGCGCGCAAGTGGCGCGCTGCCGTCAAACGCATAAGCATTGTACGGAACCCATAAAAATGTAAAAAAAATTATACTTATTGTTAAAATCTCTATAAAATATCTGATAATTTGATGTGCATATGTCTAATGATCATTTTTAACCGCCAGATGGCATTTTTTTTACTTTTTTCATTAGATCTCCGAAACCGCTAGACCTGCCTTAATGAAATTTGATCAATTCTTCATCTTGTCAATACAAGTAAAATGTTTTCTGAATTATTCAAATCGGACGCTCCGTTCTCTTAAAAACTGAGTTACCGTTTTCGGCACTTTTTGCCCCGTATCTTTGGAACGGCTAGACCTGCCTTCGCCAAAAACTAATCAGCACGTCTCCTTATCAATACAAATCGGTTGATCCGTGTTCCCTAAATCGTCGACGAAAATTTGTATCCGAACATACATACATACGGAAGGTTTTAGCAATTTGCCTTAAGACACGATGCAGTTAAATAATATTTTTAATAATAATTAAATAATAAATAATTGTTATTAATAATCATAGGATCATCATTTAGATTTTCTAAATCTCAAAAGTTTGTATTAACCTTAATTTTAATCAAAACAAATAGAAATATAGATAGACGTGCGTTATGCGTGCGTCATGTTTCCTCTTACGTATTTTATTTGTAAATAAAACATGTCAAATGCGATCCGGCATCGATATCTCCAAGAAATAATGCTTTAATGAGAAGTTTACATGCCCATAAATGACTTGAATTTATGACGTTTGGTGATTTACTAAAAATTTATTACGTATCAGCAAAATGAAGGTAATATAGTGAATGGTCAGCTTAATAGATTTATTAGGGAATATGCGTAATTGAAACAATAAGTCAGAGATATATTTGTGAACAATTGTTAATTCATATTTGACTCATTTAGATTTCTCCGAATCTCAATAAAAATGTATGACTAAAATGAAATATTTCTTCATCTATGAAGTACTATTGTTCAAACTCAATGGTTATTGTTGTTTGTTTTGCAAGAGTTCATTTAATTTTTATGGGTGTGGTGATTTTAATTTTAAACTCATTAAGGAAAGTTTTACACGCAGTATGTTTTTGTGTTTTAAATATTAATTAATCTATTTATTGGTTGAAGCTCTTATTGTGACTAGTGCAGTACTCGTTTATTTCTATTATTTTGGAATAAAAATTATTTTTGTAAAAATAAATGCCTCCACTTATTAGTTTTAATAATATAATAATAACGCGTTTTAATATAAACTCTTTATATATATATATATATATATATATATATATAAAGCGTTAGACTAATACTTAGTTTAAATTTAAAATGACAATGAGACAAATCTTAGTCACTAATTATTTGTAACTTTAATGTTGCATAATAAAATAGTGCAAAAAATGTCGTACTTAGTCAATTGTTAATTAGTGCAAAAAATATCATACTTTGTTATTTGTAAATTAGTGGAAAAATGTTATTAATATTATTTGCATTCGTTCAATTAAATTAAATAAACTGGTGGTGTATGGCATCGTGCCTTAAAGCAAATTGCTGTAAGTTCTCGTACCATAATAAAATATTTGAAGAATAAACTTTAGTATAACAAATTAGTATTATATTAGTAATAGCATTTTCTGGAAATTAAAGAAGAAAAAAATCCTCAAAAGCAATCGTTTCGTCAACACAAGCAGAAAGTTTTTTGAAGCATTCAAATCTGATGCTTTGTTCTCTCAAGAACTGCCATGTTTCACATTTTGCTCCATATCTCCAAAAAGGCGAACCTTAGCCAAAAACTAATCACCACGTCTCCCCACCATTACGAATTTAATGTTTTCTAGATTATTCAAATCGGATGCTCCGTTTTCTTAAAACTCGATTTCTATTTTTTGCACTCTTTCCTTCGTATCTCCGAAACGGCTGGTCCTGCCTTTGCCAAATCAGCACATCTCCCTATCAATAGGAATGGAATGTTTTTTGAACCATTCGAATCTGTTGATCCGTGCTCCCGAAAACGTGGACAAAAAATTGTATCTATACATACATACACACACATCCATTTCTTCTAAGGTATGCCAAAACGTTCAGAAACCTTCAAAACGTGAAAAAAATTTCATTTTCGATTTTCGGACGATTACAATAACTTACCCTACGGGAAGTTAATTAAGTTAAAGAAAACAATTTTGCAAGAGATAAATAGAATTAAAAAAATTAATCTATCTTCGCTGACCACATACCATATCAAGTTATATGCCGTCTATGGGGTAAAAAGGACCACGTGACAAATTTGAAAACACAAATGGCAAAAAATACATTTTTAAAATGATGAAATATTTGGAAGTTTTATTGAACATAGTCAGACTGTTGTTAGTTTGATATGTGTGTTGTGATGTAATTAGTCTGGTATTCTACTCTATATTATACTATTAAATATTATTAATTTTATCATTTCTCAATCAAAAGGTATGCTTAACTACGTTTATCCAGGACCTGATGTCATCGGAGTTATGTAAAAGACGTAAATGTAGACCATTAATCAACAATTGTATAAAATTCAAGTATTATATTTGTTCTGTTCATTTTTTTGCCTCTTTGTATTTCGCACAATACGCGTCTAGTTTCGGTTGATTGAGCTGAAGATTCTTGAGTTTTTTTCTTTGACGTCTGGCGGACTGAAAAATGAATCATTCTGGTTATCACCAAGGTCTCAGGTGTTGAAAATGCAAAGTAATTATTTAAGTGATACATTAGATACTAATAATATCTAAGAAGTTTTATTATTAACTTCCCGTAGGGTAAGTTATTGTAATCGTCCAAAAATCGAAATCGAAAATTTTTACATTTCTCGACGTTTTGAAGGTTTCTGAACATTTTGGCATACCTCAGAAAAAATGGATGTGTGTGTGTGTGTATGTGTATGTATGTATGGATACAATTTTTCGATCACGTCTTCGGACGCACGGATCAACCGATTTGAATGGTTCAAAAAACATTCGATTCCTATTGATAGGGAGATGTGCTGATTAGTTTTTGGTAAAGGCAGGTCCAGCAGTTACGGAGCTTAAGAGCAAAGAGTGCAAAAAATAGAAATCGAGTTTTTTAGAGAACGGAGCATCCGATTTGAATGATCTAAAAAACATTCAATTAGCAATGATTGGAAGAAGTAGTTATTAGTTTTTGGCAAAGGCGGGCCCAGCCATTTCAAAAACACTAAGCTAAATGTGTAAAAAATTGCAGTTTTTGAGAGAACTAAGCGTTCGATTTAAATGATTCAAAGAACTTTCTGCCTGTCTTAACAAAATAAATAATTTTGAAAAAAAAAATTGTTTCGACTAATTTTTTCAATTTTTTTTTAATTTCTTTGTATATCGAAAATAATTCAGATTTTATTTTTAATTCTGACTATAGTCTAATATACTTTAAACAGTTAATTTCAACTTTGTAATTCAGTTTATATAATTCTTATAAATATTAGACAATGTTACAATATTTATAATAATCTTTTTGAAAACATTTAATATTCCTCGAACATTTTGTTATGGTACGGGAAGTTCCAGCAATTTGTCTTAAGGCACGATGGCATAGACCCCACTAGTTTAATTATGTTATTGCATGCAATCTATTGAATTGTATACAGTGTGTGTATATGCGAGCTTGTATGTATATGTGCGGATACAAATTTTCGTCGACGTTTTCGTGAACTACTCTATGAAGCAGAAGCAGCGCCATTGTTTTGAAAAAAACGTTCAAAATTTCCAAAATATTTCAAAACAAAGAAAATATTTTTTTTCAAACAGTTTTTTTCCAAAAATTTTTTTCAAAGTTAAAAAAAAAATTAATTTTTTGTAAAAAATTTAATTTTTAGTACGGGAAGTTCCAGAAATTTGCCTTAAGGCACGATACCAGTTTTGTCATTATATTCTCCCATACTTAATATATATAACATTGCCTTCGTCACTGAAAAATATGAAATTCCCACATCGTCCATTACCAAGTTATTTAATTTACAAATGTAAAATATTTATGTAAACAGTAATTCAGTCAATAATGAACTGTAGTACTGAATACAAAGCAGTCATATTCATACCACATAAAATTCCCAACTCTTGAAGGAAGCCTATAAGACGACTACAAATGACAAAATCTTGAAGTTCATCTTATGTCGTAATAAATGATTTGAGTCAATATTATTTATTTACTTAAGTTAGAATGAATGTACGAATGAAGGACTTATGATATGATTTCACAGAATAATTAATTAGAGTTTATAAACTATAACTAACTATGTGTAATTGGAAATTCCGGGCATTATATTTTTGAAAGTTTGTTTCAAAATTAATTCAAAATAACTCTTTATATTACATTTTATATTATTACTGCGATATCAGCTTCTACTCAGGCGTTTAAATTTTTATATAAAAGTAAATAATTACAATTTGAATACGTAAGGCAAAAACACAGATAATGTCAAAATGGTGTATTATACAAAATAATATAGACTCACAAATTATACATAAAGCAGTCAATTAATTATTAGAATTCAAATATCATATAAATATCAGCATTTTTTTATTTATACATCAACATTTCAGTAGCTTTAAAATAATAACACAATAAATAAAAAACTATGAAACATTATTTTCAATTATGTTTTATATACCAAAAGTATCCAACAAAAAGGTCAAAACACTTTCTATAAAACAATATCAGTTAACATATTTCTAATATGATATGTAATTTTATTTTTAAAATGAAAAAATATTTCAATGAGTATTTCTATTTATTTTGTAAATTATATGATCGTTAAAGAACTTGTTAATATGAAGTTGTGTTGTGTTAATATGTATTCATTTCATTTAATACTCATTCACATATGTATTTATATATGTATGCGTGCCATTCAGTAGTTCTATAAAATTGTTAAATAATTTTATCTGAAAAAAAATTATTTATACATACCCTTTTTTCATACCTACGTTAAAACCATACTAATTATGAATATTACTGAATAATATTTTAAACCTACAAAAAGTTTTACTTGGATATATAAAAATTTATATTATTTTAATTACAACATTAATTAATTAATTGAAAATAATATCATAATTTACTGTTTATAAATATCTGTATATATTTGATGTTCACTCAAATTAAATAAGTACGTCAAGTCCATCATCTTAAATACTCTGACTCACTCGTTTGTTAAAATGTCTACGAATTCTAAGAATATCAATAATTAATCAATTTAAATCATCGTAAACATATCATTGTGCATCCCATTTGCCTTTTGTTATGGTTTTATGTCGATTTGTGAATCGCAATATGAAGTTGTTCAACAACAAATTGCAAGTTCAATATTGTTTTATTATATTTATTATTTTTGTATATATAGACAAGGCTAAGAGCCGAATTCTCAGTTTGTTATTACACATCACTTAAGTTATATAGTGCGATTATTTAAAAGTGTTATGATATTTTAAAATTAATTATTATGGATATTAAGGTAAAGTATTTATTACTAAATTTATTCATAGATTTTTTTTTATTTTATTCTCAATTATTTTTTTATTGTTTCGCTACATATACAAGATGTACAAGGCGTCTCCACCGCAGAAATAAAGTGCTGCTAATTTTATGCAATTAGAGTGTAACATAAATCTAGAATATTAATATTAATTAGTGTGCTAAATTTGTCAATAATTAAGATTGGTATTAATGTATTAATTTTATATGCATAAATTGAATAGACACGATTTATAACTTCAACATTTTTATCAATGTCTCAATTAGTGCTAATCATAATTGCTTTTACTAACGTGCCATTGTAGGTTCTAATTATATATTTATTTATTTAACGCTCGTGGCAATAATACAGTAACACAAAAGAAATACACCTTATTATGTGCGAATTTAATACAAAAAAACAACAAATGTTTATAATGATTTATGTATATACATTCAATCATATAATAGAGAAGTATATATGGGTAGGTAATATCATTTATGATTTTATTATTCTGAACTGAATAATAAGAAAAATTTTGTTTCAAAGATTTATTTATTAGATTTTTTATATTTTTTGCGTTTTGAGGATATGGAAGTCAATTATCTTCGGGAAATCTGAGGTATTAAAATGTTTTAAAATAAACTTTCAGTAAAAATCGAAGTATATACGATCAAAAATTATAATTGTTTTATATGTATATTGTATATTTACATGTTTTTATTTAATTTTTTCTAGAGTTTCTTATTGTGGTTCGTGATTGGCATTGCTTGGTGTGCAGCGGTGGAAAATACTCCATTAGTAGCAATCACAGAAAATGATGAACCAAATACTCTGAGTATCGATTTAGAACCAGATATGAGTGAACTTGATACAGCAGAATCTGCCCAGTATGGTAAGAAGTATTTTCAATTTATGAATTACTATATTTTAAAAAAGCAAACATATTGCCTGTATTAATTATAATCATTTTTTTAACTTTTTAATTAGTATATACAGTAGAACCCGTTCAAGGTAATTAAGCTTAATACCGTTTGTCATTTCGTTTAACACGAGGATTAAAAGGCATTATCGCTTCAAAAAGAAAATCAGACATTTTGATAAAAAACATAGTTTGCTGCTGAGCTTCCACATCTCAGATTCAACATTTTAAACCATTTTAAAAAATATTGCGGAAATTAAAGAAAAATTGGAGGTGCGCAGGAAAAAAGAAAAATTAGAAAAAATTTATAAATTGAATTTTTTAGTAGAATGGCTTCATCAAGCACCTGGTTTAAAACTTTCCACAAGCAGCCCCATAATAAGGTTTTAATGTTTCAATGGCTGTATAGATAGTTTATCGGCTAATCATGGTATCAGAAGATTATGATTATTAGTGAGAGAAATTCTACCAACTATTTTGACAAATAGTTTTGAGTTTTATTTCGAAATTTAGTTCAATTATTTTTCAATTTTTTATAAACATATAATGAAGTGATCTTTTTTCAACGACTGAATTATACTTAAAAGTATCTATGTCTTTGTCTTAGGTTTTTATCGAGGCGGTTACTACGGAGGAAGAAGATACTACGGTGGAAGAGGTTATTGGGGCGGAGGTTGGGGCGGCCGAGGATACTATGGAGGTAGAGGGTACTATGGCGGTTATAGACGTGGATGGTACGGATAATGTAGTACTTAAATATTGTATGATCATTCAAAATAAGATGTTGATAGAATTTGTACAATAATTTCAAATAAATTGTTGTTAGAATCTCTTTATCATGTCTTTTCATGTAGTAAATTTAGTCTTTTGTTACAAATTGAAATATGTCGATGTGAGAAAAATGAGATATTTTGAACAGTATACAGAATGTATAATAATTCGGCTGCACTGAATATTCGGTTACTATTCGGTATTCGGCATTTTCGGCATTTTTTTTAATATTCGGCCTAATACCGAATAGTTAAAATAAAAGGCGCCGCCGCGCGCTAAGCGCCAGTATTGTTTGAATTTTATATTTTATGCGATAAAGAGCTTGCAATGAATCTGCATTTGAAAACCTTTAGTTTACATAATATGATATGGAGAAATGATTTTGTTATTGTATATAATAATTTGAACTTTATCGACATTTGAGATTAAAAATGAACATGCGAGAAACTTTTTTCTGAATATACAACGGATACGTTATTGTTAAATGCATATATGTTTGTAATCATTCAACGGTTACAAGCATGTGTTGTAAATATGGTCAATAAAGTCTTTCATTATATTCAATCTAAGCATTTCTAAATAACGAACTATATAGTCGTAGGCTCTATATCGCAAAAAACACAAACTATATTCTTGGTCAGTTTTTATCTATTTTATCAAGGTTAACCTTTCTAATAATAATATATAATATAGTATTTATAAAAGAAAATATTAAGCCAGATAGTACATTAGTAGGAGCTAAAAACCTGCCGGTATCGGTCTCTGGAGCATGCAGAATATTGAGTATTGGGTATTTCATCGAATATATTATTCGTTGAAAGCCTAGTAACATAGATAAACAAGTATGCCTAGTAATAATTCATAAATTATTTACTTGCAAAGACACTTTGCTTAGTTTAGAATTATAAATAAATTCTTACAAGATTCCATTTATCAATAAAAATCATGTTATATGCTATGACACAATATTTTAGATGTGCTAGATTCTAAATATAAGATAACATTTACAGATAATTTTATGTAGGCAATTAAAAACTGCATAAATCAATATGTGTAATGTGTATTATTTACGCCTGAATCATTTGAATAATTTGAAAAATTTTTTTATGTAGTGCATAACCTTGGTAGCAGTAAAATTATAAATTCATTGTGGTTCGCAGCCAGAAGTTGGCTGAAGTGTTTATTTTTTATCAACTATATTTTATAAATTTGTTTGTACTAAAATATTATTAATTATATTGAAAAATGTCTAAGTTTGTTAGCGATATCAAGTTACTAATTGAGTGAGCTGTCAAAGATATAATATTTTCTATAAATATAAATTAACCTGAAATTATGTTTTAGAATTTTGACAGATGCTAATATAGAAAATCAAAATTTTGATGTGCTTTGTGCACAAGTGCAAAAAAGATTTAAAAGCTGACCATTTTAATGGTACTTGAATATTTCTGTATGAATACTGATATTTTTAAAGATTGTGATACTTCATGTGAGACTTTTATTCATTTATAGTTGGAACTTTGCTGAGGCTATTGATAATACAAGGTGATTTAGTTCATCCAGCACAAAGATTAGCCGCCTTAGCTATTTTGTATGATTTGAACAAAGATCTACCGCCTGGGCACGCATGCCATGAATCATTATTTATAGATCTCCTGGTATAAACATAAATTATAAATATCAAACAAAATTAAGTTCAGGATCTTATTGTCATAGATATTTCAGATCTAATTTAACAGTTTTCATCTTCTGATTAATCATCTATATAATGATTATGAGTGCAATGTTTTATTATCTCTTTTAGTGCCCTTCAGATTCACTGCTATTTAATATCACAGTTCAAGAACGAAATTTTCTGTTAACATTGATGAATGGAAGTGGAAAAGAAGTAAGAGGGCTCTAAATTATGTTGAAATGACATTCATTTTTGTATTATATTTTTGCTTCTCTTAGATATTACGCAGAACTCCAAAGCAAGTTATTCAAAGTGATGCAAAACCACTAGAAATTGATTTTTCTGGAACACAATGCTTATTAGTTCAACGACAGTCTGAATTATCATCATTATCTAAATCAGCATTGTCAGCTGTTATCCCAGGACGCGAGAGTCCGTGAGTAAACAAATAGAATACTTGGTGTGATAATGATTCATTATTATCCTAGTTGCTCATTTAAAATGGTTTTAATTCAAGTTTGCCTCAAGATCGACCTGCATTATTAGAAACAGTACAAAATTTAGTTAATCAAATTCCAATTCCGATGTTAGATAGTAGTAGCAATATATCATATGGACAAAAAGTTGTTACTTCTACACCACCAATGCAGAGGATTATTAACCCAGAATTTTATACAGTTGCTCCACCTTTGCATGTTTTTGAAGATGAGGTAAATTTTAAAATTAGGAATTAATTTTGATACTAATGTAATATATAAAAGTATATTTTTAGCTTCACATATCATCTTTCAGCTTATTTGGTTAGATCCTCAATTGCAAGAAATACATCAACCAGTATATGATTCAACATTATGTTCAAGTCCAGTATTAGGTTGTGAAGCACGGAGATTGTTAGAGCAAGCTTTTAAAGTTGCTTTACCAATAACACAACAACAGTTACTTTTATCAGAAATTGAAAGGGATGATAGAATTGTATATCGCATAGGGTTATCACCAGCACAGGTAATGCAACTGTGTAAAATTTTACATATTACATACTTTGCATTATAATGAAAAACAAAATTTATTTACAGCTTCCATTCTTAGTAGAAAATAACCCTTTGATTGCTATTGAAGTGCTTTTAAGATTAATTCATTCTTCACATATTACTGAATATTTCAGTGTGTTAGTTAATATGGACATGTCATTGCATTCTATGGAAGTAGTTAATCGGTAAATATCATTGTCATTATCTAATAAAAATATTGCTATCAAATCTAATTAAGCAATAATGTGAAATAACAAACTTTTTCAATCTACAGATTAACCACCTCTGTTGATTTACCAACAGCATTTGTTCATTTATATATAAGCAATTGCATCAATACCTGTGAATCAATAGCAGATCGATATCTGCAGAATAGATTAGTGCGTTTCTGTGTGTTTTTACAAAGTCTAATAAGAAACAAAATTATTAATGTGAAGGTAAAATGAAAAAAACCTATACAATATATCAATAACATGAAATGACTAAATATAATATTATTTCAGGAACTTTTCATTGAAGTGGAAGCTTTTTGTGTTAACTTTAGCAGAATCCGGGAGGCAGCTGCATTATTCAGGCTTTTAAAACAGCTTGATTCAGGTGAAACTAGCACAAATAATTCTACAAATAATTTGTCAATACCTGACAGTGTTTCTTCAGGCAGTAGTCCTGTTCCCATAGGAGAAAATGAAGAAAATTCATTGAATTTCAATTAGTGAGCAGTATATTATATATTTATAATTAAATATTAGACATCCATAATTTGTATAAAATTTTAACAATTTTATCTTTATTTATAATGCTGAATTTATATGACATAGTTTTATTTTTGTAAATGCAAATAAATATATTGTGTAAATTATAAGTCAAATATTCATTGTATTTGAGTGTAATATGAAATATACAAAATTTATTAATATAATATAAGATTTAATATATATATATATTATATATAATATATATTAAATCTTAATATATATATATATAATATATATAAGCTAAATTTGATAATAATTCATGTTAAAGTTTCTCCTTTAGTAACACAAGCCTCCAAATAGTCTATCCTTCGTTCTAAAGTTGTAAGTTTTTCATTTAATACTGCTAAACGTGATCGGCATGACATGTCTGGAAAATATGAATAAATAAACAAAACTATACATAGTATCAGATTTAAATATGTCACTTTATCTTTAATAGGTTTAATTATGATTCATAAAAGAATATAAAATCAGATTTTATGTTTAGTAACAACTCCTGTGATTCTAAAAAAATAAATGCACATTAAAAAGTGACGGTGTACACAAACTTTTGGTTTTTATGAATTTCTTCCTTATAAAGAATAATATGAAATTGTTTGGAATTGTATTGTAAGTGTATAATATAATTAACTATGACAAAACAGTCAAATGTAATGATAAAATTTAAGAGCATAACTATTTCATTTTAAACAACGCTATAATAATAATGATTATTACCAAATGAATTAAGAAAATCTGTTATTTTCTTTATGCTGCCCGTTATAACTTCGATGTATTCTCTATTCGCCCAATCCTGTTGAATTTGTTTTTGAAACGCCTCTCGATGTACGTTTGCCATAATAATATATTTAACTTTATAAAACAAGTGTGTTAATTATATACGAATAATTACTATTTCTTCATTAGTGTAAAGCAAAAGTTTCAATTTTTATGATTTTTTAATTTTGACAACTAAATTGGTCGCCATTTGTGATGAAATGTCAAACTTTGTTGATGTGCTGCCTCATAGAATAAAACTTCCACAAGCAATTTATTTTCCATATTTGATTAAAATATGCATTTTATAATTCAATTCTCTAAATAAATTTAAAATATTTATTGTTTAGTACAATATCTTCATATTCCAAATTTTATTTATTTTTCATTTTATACTGCGAGCTATGTGAACGAAGTTCAACCCTGTTTTCAGTGAGTGTCGGTATATGTCAAAAAAATTTATATTTCACTCGAGTAACTTATATTACAATTTTAAAATGTTATCTATTAGTTTATTGTTTTATAATTTGTGTTAGACGTATGTTATGTGATTATGTGTTCTTCATGGAAGATATAAATTAAACAAAAATGAAAGAAAACGATGGTATATTTTTGTTTTGTTAAATTCCTTTCATCTGTCATAACATAACCTGCCAATCATATCAAAAATTGTATTATTACCTTATAATT
>NW_020537324.1:28782539-28833313 GCF_003426905.1 Ctenocephalides felis
AAGTTTCTTTCATTCAAGCTACTCGCAACTTGTTTTGTAGATTAAATATGCAGAATTACAACAATAAAAAGGTGTTCAATATATTTTTATCAAATATTTTAGTTATTAGTCAGATTTGTATAGTTCAACTCTTTTTTACATTGTTATTTGCAATAATGAAATAGTGGCATCGGATAGCGATAGTAAAGTTTGCGCCAATAATTTATCACAAATTGGAAGTGATTTTGATATTACTGATTTTGGTAGTGTATGTGGATGAAGATTTTTTTCATCCTAGAAGACGTAGAGTTTTACCGATTATTTCCAGAGATTCTGGAAATAATGACAATGAAGAAGTGGAGTGGTCAGAATTTGACAATCCTCCAATTATTGAATCATTTTTAGGTCAAAGTTGCGTTGTTTTGAAACCAAATAGTTTAATTGAAGTGGTTCAGCTATTTTGCTATTCGGGTCCCAGCACCTCTTCATAAGGGGTGATTTTTTCCATAAATTTCACGTATGTAAAAAGGGTTTATATATCTACTGTACGTTAAATTTTTAACTTTTCGTAGGTTAGTTATAACTAACCTATATATAGTAATGGGCGGAAAATCAAGAATGAAAATTTTTCCATTTTTCTACGGTTTTTAGGTTTCTGAACATTTTGGCATACCTCAGAAAAAATGGATGTGTCTGTGTGTGTGCGTTTTGGTGGCCGCATTTTTTCGTTCACGTTTTCGGGCGCACGGATCAACCGATTTGAATGGTTCAAAAAACATTCGATTCCTATTGATAGGGAGATGTGCCCATTAGTTTTTGGCAATCGCAGAGCAAAAAGTGCAAAAAATAGAAATCGAGTTTTTGAGAGAACGGAGCATCCGATTTGAATGATCTAAAAAACATTAAATTAGTAATGATTGGGAGAAGTGGTGACTAGTTTTTGGCAAAGGCAGGTTCAGCCATTTCAAAGATACGGAGCTAAATGTACACAAAATGGCAGTTTTGAGAGAAATAACCATCCGAATTGAATGATTCAAAAGACATTCTGATTGTGTTGACATAACAATTGCTTTAGGAAAATAATATTTCATTCAATACTCAATATTCCTCGAACATTTCGTTATGGTACAGGAAGTTTCAGCAATTTGCCTTAAGGCACGATGCCATACGCCACTAGTTTTTGTTAGTTTTATGTTTAATTATGCATTAATTAAATCATTTTTTATAGTTCAAAACAACTAGACGGTTTTTTTTTAAAAAAAAAGAGTTATAAAAAAATATGTTCAATGTGACAGCCAGTTGTGTTCATGCGAGGCGACGGAAAGAGCACTCGTGTCGAGCAAGCGATTGCCCGCTACACATAACAGTTTGGTCTGACGAGTATTTTTACGGGGCCCGCCTATAGTGTATCTTGATGTCAAATATTCTGAAACAATAAAAATAAACAATTAACAATATAAAATGTATGATCACGTTATTTTGAACACTTCTATTTTATACGTCTTGAATATGATATTATATATCATCTTCGATCATTACACGATTATATTAGGAATGAAAACTAAATTATGCATATTATTGATGCTTGTTCGATTATATTATACATTTGTAAAACTTTTGAAATGCGAGATATAAATCAGTCATTCTATATATAACAAAGCCTGTTCTGATGATATTTAAGAATAAGGTGGATCAGGAAATAATTTAAATATTATTCATATTGTTCCGACATAAATATGTATTAAGTTGTCCAAAATTTTTAATTTTAACACAAGTTTATAATTTTCCACACATTTCATATACATACTGCTATTTGTTAGTTGCATCTCCAGATTGTGGTGACTCTTTGTGATATTACTTTGCAATCATTTTTGGCGCCTTAACAGAAATTTCACATATACTGAACCAAATATTATGTAAAACATGTGAAAAGTGCTTTTTCTTGTAATCTATTTGTGAAAAGTATGAGAAACTATGCGGTTCGAATTCAAATTTTTCGCTGATTAGAACCTGATGTCAAACAGTAGTGATGTATGTTTCGCTTGAAAATATACACCCATTCTTTATTGTTTTTATGAACTGCAATTTAAACTTTAGTCAATGGTTTCCAACTTTTTCGTACCGCGCTTTTCCATTTTTTTGATAAAGTTGTTGTGCTCCCTTAATATTTCTAACCTATTTTCATAAATACTGAATTTATCAGGGCACAAAATACAATATTTTGTAAAAATATACACAAAATTATTTATCTATTCATTCATTTTTTTATTTATTTTCAATATTTTCGGTTAATACGAATAATAATTATTAATAATAGTTTAGTTGGACGTTTATTTGAAGTTTCTAGTTTGTTCCTTAATAGAATAAGATATAAACAATTAGATTAGTGACATATATTGTGACTCCGGCTAACATTTGAAAACTATATTTATTACGTAGAAAAGTAATTATTTAATAATATCCTATAATATTCAATAATATGATATTTAATAATTTATTCAACATCTAATCTACATTTCATCCTTTGTTGTATTTAATTATTATTATTGACATATAGATTTTAATATTATACTTACATATCATACTTTCTGAGAATTTTGAATATAGTAAAAGTGATAATTACAATACATACAAATTAATAATTACAAATTTTTGAAGTCAATATAAATAACTTCCGTAGGGTAAGTTACAGTAATCGCAAAAAATCGAAAATAATTTTTTTTATATATTTTTACGCTTCAAAAGTTTCTGAACATTATGGCATGCCTTATTATTAGAACAAATGAATGTGTGTGCGTGCGTGTGTGCGGATACAAATTTTTGTCGACGATTTTGGGAATACAAACTAACCGATTTGAATGATTCCAAAATCATCTTTCACCAGGAAACGTGCTGAGTAGATTTTGGACGAAGCAGGTCCAGCTGTTGAGAAGATACGGGGCAAATAGTGCCAAAAATGGTAACTTAGATTTGAGAGTACGATTTCAATAATTCAAAAAACATTTTATTTGAATTAATAAAATGAAGAAATGACTCAATTTTTGGAAAAGCAGATCGAGTAAAACAAGTAAAAAATGATATTTGGAGGTGAAAAATGATTATTAGCGTTATGCACATCAAATTATCAGATATTTTACAGAGTTTTTAATAATAAGTATGCATTTTGTTTACATTTCCATTGGTTCCGTACCAATGTTTATCCGCTAGACTGAAACAGCCACGCAGCACGATTGCTTTGAAAAGACTTAAAAATTTTCAAAAAATTCAAAATCTAAGAAAAATCCAATTTTTCAGAAAAGTCATTTCATAAAAAATTCCAAAACTTTCAAAAATTTTATTTTATTGCAAAGTTTTCAAAAAATTTCAAAGCATTTTCAAAAATTTGCCTTAAGGCACGATGCCTTGCAGTTAAATAATATTTTACTTGCGATATTTATTATATTTTTTATATAACACTGTTGCAATTATTATTAATAATCATAGTATCATTTAGATTTTCTAAATCTCTAAAGTTTGTATTAACCTTAATTTTAATCAAAACAAATATAAATATAGATAGACGTGCGTGATGCGTGCGTCATGTTTCCTCTTACGTATTTTATTTGAAAATAAAACATGTCAAATGCGATCTGGCATCGATATCTCCAAGAAATAATGCTTTAATGAGAAGTTTACATGCCTATAAATGACTTGAATTTATGACGTTTGGTGATTTACTAAAAATTTATTACGTATCAGCAAAATGAAGGTAATATAGTGAATGGCCAGCTTAATAGATTTATTAGGGAATATGCGTAATTGAAACAATAAGTCAGAGATATATTTGTGAACAATTGTTAATTCATATTTGACTCATTTAGATTTCTCCGAATCTCAATAAAAATGTATGACTAAAATGAAATATTCGTTCATCTATGAAGTACTATTGTTCAAACTCAATGGTTATTGATGTTTGTTTTGCAAGAGTCCATTTAATTTTTATGGGTGTGGTGATTTTAATTTTAAACTCATTAAGGTAAATAGATTCTACAATAATAGAAAGTTTTACACGCAGTATGTTTTTGTGTTTTAATTATTAATTAATCTATTTATTGGTTGAAGCTCTTATTGTGACTAGTACAGTACTCGTTTATTTCGCGTTTTAATATAAACTCTTTATATATATATATATATATATATTATATATATATCTTCTATATATATAAAAATAAGTCGGGTTTTCCTTCCTGACGAAACAACTCCAGAACGCACGAACCGATTTCGACAATTTTGCATTCGTTGGAAAGGTCTCGGGCTTAGCAAGGTTTATAGCTAAAAAAATTAGTGGTGCATGGCATCGTGCCCTAATGCAAATTGCTGGAAATTTACGCACCGTAATTAAAAATTCGAGTAATGACATCAGTGAGAATTATCAGTATTATGCTTGGTTAAGTCAACGAGCAATTCTTGCCACAAAGAATAATGATGTACACGCACAGAATTTCATCATTCATTCAAAAATTGCTGGCAATTTGGTGACATACCAATGATTCCGACTGGTCTTCCGTTTGACTTCAAGTGATTGCAATTTCCAGTTCACCTTGGGTTCGCCATAACAAGTCGCAAGGCCAGTCGCTTAGTGTTTGCGAGATAAATTTCAAATAGATATTTGGAAAAATCATTGTTTTTCACATGGGCAGTTATACGTTGCCTGTTCACGAGTTGGAAAAACCATCCTCTTTGTTTGTTGTTAACGTCAGAACAAAAAAACAAAAAAATGTGGTTTATCAAAGAGCACTTCAATGAAACGGATAATTTGCGGATTCACTTTCATTTACTTAGAGAAGTTCAACTAAAAAACACTTCATTTTTGTAATCGAAATGAATTCATTACTGTTGTATAATAAAATCAAATTTTTCTTTTTCAAATATAAAACAAACAAAAGTTTCTTCATCTTTCTCACGAAAACCATCTGGTGGCGAAACGGAGTTCGTCGGGTTTGCTAGTATATATATATATATATATATATTATATATATATATATATATATAAAGCGTTAGACTAATACTAGTTTAAATTAAAAATGACACAATGAGATAAATCTTAGTCACTAATTATTTGTAACTTTAATGTTGCATAATAAATTAGTGCAAAAAAATGTCCGTAACTTAGTCAAATGTTAATTAGTGCAAAAAAATATTCATACTTGTATTTGTAAATTAGTGGAAAAATGTTATTAATATTATTTGCATTCGTTTCAATTAAATTAAATAAAACTAGTGGTGTATGGCATCGTGCCTTAAAGCAAATTGCTGCAAGTTCTCGTACCATAATACAATATTTGAAGAATAAACTTAGTAAAAACAAATTAGTATTATATTAGTAATAGCATTTTCTGGAAATTAAAGAAGAAAAAAATCCTCAAAGCAAATCGTTTCGTCAACACAAGCAGAAAGTTTTTGAAGCATTCAAATCTGATGCTTTGTTCTCTCAAAAACTGCCATTTTTCACATTTTGCTCCATATCTCCAAAAAGTCGAACCTTAGCCAAAAACTAATCACCACGTCTCCCCATCATCACGAATTTAATGTTTTTGAGATTAGAAATCGGATGCTCCGTTTTCTCAAAAACTCGATTTCTATTTTTTGCACTCTTTCCTTCGTATCTCCGAAACGGCTGGTCCTGCTTTTGCCAAAAACTAATCAGCACATCTCCTCATCAATAGGAATGGAATGTTTTTTGAACCATTTAAATCGGTTGATCCGTGGACGAAAAAGTGTATCTATACATACATACACACACACATCAATTTTTACTGAGGTATTCCAAAATGTTCAGAAACCTACAAAACGTGCAGAAATGCAAAAATTTTCAATTTCGATTTTTTGGCGATTACATAACTTACCCTACAGAAAGTAAATAAAAAATAAAAAACTAAGAAGTTTTAATTGTCATTTTAATAAACGTTCTTACATTCGAGAAGAGAGTTCGAGAGCATTCGACTCATCTTTAGTAAATAAACACAAAATAATTAAAAAAAAAATTGTAAATAAATATATAGTTATATGCACAAGTAATATATACAGGATAGAGCGAGGCTTAAAGGTCAACGAGTAAAAATATCCACCAACAATATCTCAAAAACAAATAAAGTTAGTATTTTTTTAATGATAATATTTGAAAGTAGAGGGTAAAAGATGTTTAACCAACCATTACCTTGATTCTTACGAAGTCGCTGTCAGAAGATAATCCGCCATGTTTCAAAATCTATAACTAATTTTTTTTTTATTGTTAGATTTTTTTAGCGGAGAGCACTGTTGTTTAGTTTATGAAACCTTAATATAATTTTTAAGTATAATTATTAATTTTAAGTTAGATTCAACAGATGAATTTATATAACCTCTATCGCATGTGGGTGGGGTAAAAGGGACCAACTGAACCTGGCAACGGTGTGAATTTAATAAAAAAATAGTAAATCAAAAAGCAAATTAAGTTAAAGAAAACAATTTTGCAAGAAATAAATTAAATTAGAAACATTATTTCAACTTTGCTGACTATATACCAGATCAAGTTATATACTACCTATAGAGTAAAAAAGACCACGTAACAAATTTGAAAAAAAAGGCAGAATATACATTTCTAAAATGATGAATTATTTGGAAGTTGTATCGAACATAGTCAGATAGTTGTTCGTTAGTTGTGTTTGCTTAACTACGTTTATCCAGGACCTGATGTCATCGGAGTTATGTAAAAGACGTAAATGTAGACCATTAATCAACAATTGTATAAAATTCAAGTATTATATTTGTTCTGTTCATTTTTTTGCCTCTTTGTATTTCGCACAATACGCGTCTAGTTTCGGTTGATTGAGCTGAAGATTCTTGAGTTTTTTTCTTTGACGTCTGGCGGACTGAAAAATGAATCATTCTGGTTATCACCAAGGTCTCAGGTGTTGAAAATGCAAAGTAATTATTTAAGTGATACATTAGATACTAATAATATCTAAGAAGTTTTATTATTAACTTCCCGTAGGGTAAGTTATTGTAATCGTCCAAAAATCGAAATCGAAAATTTTTACATTTCTCGACGTTTTGAAGGTTTCTGAACATTTTGGCATACCTCAGAAAAAATGGATGTGTGTGTGTGTGTATGTGTATGTATGTATGGATACAATTTTTCGATCACGTCTTCGGACGCACGGATCAACCGATTTGAATGGTTCAAAAAACATTCGATTCCTATTGATAGGGAGATGTGCTGATTAGTTTTTGGTAAAGGCAGGTCCAGCAGTTACGGAGCTTAAGAGCAAAGAGTGCAAAAAATAGAAATCGAGTTTTTAGAGAACGGAGCATCCGATTTGAATGATCTAAAAAACATTCAATTAGCAATGATTGGAAGAAGTAGTTATTAGTTTTTGGCAAAGGCGGGCCCAGCCATTTCAAAAACACTAAGCTAAATGTGTAAAAAATTGCAGTTTTTGAGAGAACTAAGCGTTCGATTTAAATGATTCAAAGAACTTTCTGCCTGTCTTAACAAAATAAATAATTTTGAAAAAAAAAAATTGTTTCGACTAATTTTTTCAATTTTTTTTTAATTTCTTTGTATATCGAAAATAATTCAGATTTTATTTTTAATTCTGACTATAGTCTAATATACTTTAAACAGTTAATTTCAACTTTGTAATTCAGTTTATATAATTCTTATAAATATTAGACAATGTTACAATATTTATAATAATCTTTTTGAAAACATTTAATATTCCTCGAACATTTTGTTATGGTACGGGAAGTTCCAGCAATTTGTCTTAAGGCACGATGGCATAGACCCCACTAGTTTAATTATGTTATTGCATGCAATCTATTGAATTGTATACAGTGTGTGTATATGCGAGCTTGTATGTATATGTGCGGATACAAATTTTCGTCGACGTTTTCGTGAACTACTCTATGAAGCAGAAGCAGCGCCATTGTTTTGAAAAAAACGTTCAAAATTTCCAAAATATTTCAAAACAAAGAAAATATTTTTTTCAAACAGTTTTTTTCCAAAAATTTTTTCAAAGTTAAAAAAAAAAATTAATTTTTTGTAAAAAATTTAATTTTTAGTACGGGAAGTTCCAGAAATTTGCCTTAAGGCACGATACCAGTTTTGTCATTATATTCTCCCATACTTAATATATATAACATTGCCTTCGTCACTGAAAAATATGAAATTCCCACATCGTCCATTACCAAGTTATTTAATTTACAAATGTAAAATATTTATGTAAACAGTAATTCAGTCAATAATGAACTGTAGTACTGAATACAAAGCAGTCATATTCATACCACATAAAATTCCCAACTCTTGAAGGAAGCCTATAAGACGACTACAAATGACAAAATCTTGAAGTTCATCTTATGTCGTAATAAATGATTTGAGTCAATATTATTTATTTACTTAAGTTAGAATGAATGTACGAATGAAGGACTTATGATATGATTTCACAGAATAATTAATTAGAGTTTATAAACTATAACTAACTATGTGTAATTGGAAATTCCGGGCATTATATTTTTGAAAGTTTGTTTCAAAATTAATTCAAAATAACTCTTTATATTACATTTTATATTATTACTGCGATATCAGCTTCTACTCAGGCGTTTAAATTTTTATATAAAAGTAAATAATTACAATTTGAATACGTAAGGCAAAAACACAGATAATGTCAAAATGGTGTATTATACAAAATAATATAGACTCACAAATTATACATAAAGCAGTCAATTAATTATTAGAATTCAAATATCATATAAATATCAGCATTTTTTTATTTATACATCAACATTTCAGTAGCTTTAAAATAATAACACAATAAATAAAAAACTATGAAACATTATTTTCAATTATGTTTTATATACCAAAAGTATCCAACAAAAAGGTCAAAACACTTTCTATAAAACAATATCAGTTAACATATTTCTAATATGATATGTAATTTTATTTTTAAAATGAAAAAATATTTCAATGAGTATTTCTATTTATTTTGTAAATTATATGATCGTTAAAGAACTTGTTAATATGAAGTTGTGTTGTGTTAATATGTATTCATTTCATTTAATACTCATTCACATATGTATTTATATATGTATGCGTGCCATTCAGTAGTTCTATAAAATTGTTAAATAATTTTATCTGAAAAAAAATTATTTATACATACCCTTTTTTCATACCTACGTTAAAACCATACTAATTATGAATATTACTGAATAATATTTTAAACCTACAAAAAGTTTTACTTGGATATATAAAAATTTATATTATTTTAATTACAACATTAATTAATTAATTGAAAATAATATCATAATTTACTGTTTATAAATATCTGTATATATTTGATGTTCACTCAAATTAAATAAGTACGTCAAGTCCATCATCTTAAATACTCTGACTCACTCGTTTGTTAAAATGTCTACGAATTCTAAGAATATCATAATTAATCAATTTAAATCATCGTAAACATATCATTGTGCATCCCATTTGCCTTTTGTTATGGTTTTATGTCGATTTGTGAATCGCAATATGAAGTTGTTCAACAACAAATTGCAAGTTCAATATTGTTTTATTATATTTATTATTTTTGTATATATAGACAAGGCTAAGAGCCGAATTCTCAGTTTGTTATTACACATCACTTAAGTTATATAGTGCGATTATTTAAAAGTGTTATGATATTTTAAAATTAATTATTATGGATATTAAGGTAAAGTATTTATTACTAAATTTATTCATAGATTTTTTTTTATTTTATTCTCAATTATTTTTTTATTGTTTCGCTACATATACAAGATGTACAAGGCGTCTCCACCGCAGAAATAAAGTGCTGCTAATTTTATGCAATTAGAGTAACATAAATCTAGAATATTAATATTAATTAGTGTGCTAAATTTGTCAATAATTAAGATTGGTATTAATGTATTAATTTTATATGCATAAATTGAATAGACACGATTTATAACTTCAACATTTTTATCAATGTCTCAATTAGTGCTAATCATAATTGCTTTTACTAACGTGCCATTGTAGGTTCTAATTATATATTTATTTATTTAACGCTCGTGGCAATAATACAGTAACACAAAAGAAATACACCTTATTATGTGCGAATTTAATACAAAAAAACAACAAATGTTTATAATGATTTATGTATATACATTCAATCATATAATAGAGAAGTATATATGGGTAGGTAATATCATTTATGATTTTATTATTCTGAACTGAATAATAAGAAAAATTTTGTTTCAAAGATTTATTTATTAGATTTTTTATATTTTTTGCGTTTTGAGGATATGGAAGTCAATTATCTTCGGGAAATCTGAGGTATTAAAATGTTTTAAAATAAACTTTCAGTAAAAATCGAAGTATATACGATCAAAAATTATAATTGTTTTATATGTATATTGTATATTTACATGTTTTTATTTAATTTTTTCTAGAGTTTCTTATTGTGGTTCGTGATTGGCATTGCTTGGTGTGCAGCGGTGGAAAATACTCCATTAGTAGCAATCACAGAAAATGATGAACCAAATACTCTGAGTATCGATTTAGAACCAGATATGAGTGAACTTGATACAGCAGAATCTGCCCAGTATGGTAAGAAGTATTTTCAATTTATGAATTACTATATTTTAAAAAAGCAAACATATTGCCTGTATTAATTATAATCATTTTTTTAACTTTTTAATTAGTATATACAGTAGAACCCGTTCAAGGTAATTAAGCTTAATACCGTTTGTCATTTCGTTTAACACGAGGATTAAAAGGCATTATCGCTTCAAAAAGAAAATCAGACATTTTGATAAAAAACATAGTTTGCTGCTGAGCTTCCACATCTCAGATTCAACATTTTAAACCATTTTAAAAAATATTGCGGAAATTAAAGAAAAATTGGAGGTGCGCAGGAAAAAAGAAAAATTAGAAAAATTTTATAAATTGAATTTTTTAGTAGAATGGCTTCATCAAGCACCTGGTTTAAAACTTTCCACAAGCAGCCCCATAATAAGGTTTTAATGTTTCAATGGCTGTATAGATAGTTTATCGGCTAATCATGGTATCAGAAGATTATGATTATTAGTGAGAGAAATTCTACCAACTATTTTGACAAATAGTTTTGAGTTTTATTTCGAAATTTAGTTCAAATTATTTTTCAATTTTTTATAAACATATAATGAAGTGATCTTTTTTCAACGACTGAATTATACTTAAAAGTATCTATGTCTTTGTCTTAGGTTTTTATCGAGGCGGTTACTACGGAGGAAGAAGATACTACGGTGGAAGAGGTTATTGGGGCGGAGGTTGGGGCGGCCGAGGATACTATGGAGGTAGAGGGTACTATGGCGGTTATAGACGTGGATGGTACGGATAATGTAGTACTTAAATATTGTATGATCATTCAAAATAAGATGTTGATAGAATTTGTTCAATAATTTGAAATAAATTGTTGTTAGAATCTCTTTATCATGTCTTTTCATGTAGTAAATTTAGTCTTTTGTTACAAATTGAAATATGTCGATGTGAGAAAAATGAGATATTTTTGAACAGTATACAGAATGTATAATAATTCGGCTGCACTGAATATTCGGTTACTATTCGGTATTCGGCATTTTCGGCATTTTTTTTAATATTCGGCCTAATACCGAATAGTTAAAATAAAAGGCGCCGCCGCCGCTAAGCGCCAGTATTGTTTGAATTTTATATTTTATGCGATAAAGAGCTTGCAATGAATCTGCATTTGAAAACCTTTAGTTTACATAATATGATATGGAGAAATGATTTTGTTATTGTATATATAATAATTTGAACTTTATCGACATTTGAGATTAAAAATGAACATGCGAGAAACTTTTTTTCTGAATATACAACGGATACGTTATTGTTAAATGCATATATGTTTGTTATCATTCTACGGTTACAAGCTTGTGTTGTAAATATGGTCAATAAAGTCTTTCATTATATTCAATCTAAGCATTTCTAAATAACGAACTATCATAGGCTCAATATCGCAAAAAATACAAACTATATTCTTGGTCAGTTTTTATCTATTTTATCAAGGTTAACCTTTCTAATAATAATATATAATATAGTATTTATAAAAGAAAATATTAAGCCAGATAGTACATTAGTAGGAGCTAAAAACCTGCCGGTATCGGTCTCTGGAGCATGCAGAATATTGAGTATTGGGTATTTCATCGAATATATTATTCGTTGAAAGCCTAGTAACATAGATAAACAAGTATGCCTAGTAATAATTCATAAATTATTTACTTGCAAAGACACTTTGCTTAGTTTAGAATTATAAATAAATTCTTACAAGATTCCATTTATCAATAAAAATCATGTTATATGCTATGACACAATATTTTAGATGTGCTAGATTCTAAATATAAGATAACATTTACAGATAATTTTATGTAGGCAATTAAAAACTGCATAAATCAATATGTGTAATGTGTATTATTTACGCCTGAATCATTTGAATAATTTGAAAATATTTTTTTATGTAGTGCATAACCTGGTAGCAGTAAAATTATAACTTCATTGTGGTTCGCAGCCAGAAGTTGGCTGAAGTGTTTATTTTTTTATCAACTATATTTTATTTAAATTTGTTTGTACTAAAATATTATTAAATTATATTGAAAAATGTCTAAGTTTGTTAGCGATATCAAGTTACTAATTGAGTGAGCTGTCAAAGATATAAATATTTTTCTATAAAATATAAATTAACCTGAAATTATGTTTTAGAATTTTGACAGATGCTAATATAGAAAATCAAAATTTTGATGTGCTTTGTGCACAAGTGCAAAAAAGATTTCAAAAAGCTGACCATTTTAATGGTACTTGAATATTTCTGTATGAATACTGATATTTTTAAAGATTGTGATACTTCATGTGAGACTTTTATTCATTTATAGTTGGAACTTTGCTGAGTCTATTGATAATACAAGGTGATTTAGTTCATCCAGCACAAAGATTAGCCGCCTTAGCTATTTTGTATGATTTGAACAAAGATCTACCGCCTGGGCACGCATGCCATGAATCATTATTTATAGATCTCCTGGTATAAACATAAATTATAAATATCAAACAAAATTAAGTTCAGGATCTTATTGTCATAGATATTTCAGATCTAATTTAACAGTTTTCATCTTCTGATTAATCATCTATATAATGATTATGAGTGCAATGTTTTATTATCTCTTTTAGTGCCCTTCAGATTCACTGCTATTTAATATCACAGTTCAAGAACGAAATTTTCTGTTAACATTGATGAATGGAAGTGGAAAAGAAGTAAGAGGGCTCTAAATTATGTTGAAATGACATTCATTTTTGTATTATATTTTTGCTTCTCTTAGATATTACGCAGAACTCCAAAGCAAGTTATTCAAAGTGATGCAAAACCACTAGAAATTGATTTTTCTGGAACACAATGCTTATTAGTTCAACGACAGTCTGAATTATCATCATTATCTAAATCAGCATTGTCAGCTGTTATCCCAGGACGCGAGAGTCCGTGAGTAAACAAATAGAATACTTGGTGTGATAATGATTCATTATTATCCTAGTTGCTCATTTAAAATGGTTTTAATTCAAGTTTGCCTCAAGATCGACCTGCATTATTAGAAACAGTACAAAATTTAGTTAATCAAATTCCAATTCCGATGTTAGATAGTAGTAGCAATATATCATATGGACAAAAAGTTGTTACTTCTACACCACCAATGCAGAGGATTATTAACCCAGAATTTTATACAGTTGCTCCACCTTTGCATGTTTTTGAAGATGAGGTAAATTTTAAAATTAGGAATTAATTTTGATACTAATGTAATATATAAAAGTATATTTTTAGCTTCACATATCATCTTTCAGCTTATTTGGTTAGATCCTCAATTGCAAGAAATACATCAACCAGTATATGATTCAACATTATGTTCAAGTCCAGTATTAGGTTGTGAAGCACGGAGATTGTTAGAGCAAGCTTTTAAAGTTGCTTTACCAATAACACAACAACAGTTACTTTTATCAGAAATTGAAAGGGATGATAGAATTGTATATCGCATAGGGTTATCACCAGCACAGGTAATGCAACTGTGTAAAATTTTACATATTACATACTTTGCATTATAATGAAAAACAAAATTTATTTACAGCTTCCATTCTTAGTAGAAAATAACCCTTTGATTGCTATTGAAGTGCTTTTAAGATTAATTCATTCTTCACATATTACTGAATATTTCAGTGTGTTAGTTAATATGGACATGTCATTGCATTCTATGGAAGTAGTTAATCGGTAAATATCATTGTCATTATCTAATAAAATAATATTGCTATCAAATCTAATTAAGCAATAATGTGAAATAACAAACTTTTTCAATCTACAGATTAACCACCTCTGTTGATTTACCAACAGCATTTGTTCATTTATATATAAGCAATTGCATCAATACCTGTGAATCAATAGCAGATCGATATCTGCAGAATAGATTAGTGCGTTTGGTCTGTGTGTTTTTACAAAGTCTAATAAGAAACAAAATTATTAATGTGAAGGTAAAATGAAAAAAACCTATACAATATATCAATAAACATGAAATGACTAAATATAATATTATTTCAGGAACTTTTCATTGAAGTGGAAGCTTTTTGTGTTAACTTTAGCAGAATCCGGGAGGCAGCTGCATTATTCAGGCTTTTAAAACAGCTTGATTCAGGTGAAACTAGCACAAATAATTCTACAAATAATTTGTCAATACCTGACAGTGTTTCTTCAGGCAGTAGTCCTGTTCCCATAGGAGAAAATGAAGAAAATTCATTGAATTTCAATTAGTGAGCAGTATATTATATATTTATAATTAAATATTAGACATCCATAATTTGTATAAAATTTTAACAATTTTATCTTTATTTATAATGCTGAATTTATATGACATAGTTTTATTTTTGTAAATGCAAATAAATATATTGTGTAAATTATAAGTCAAATATTCATTGTATTTGAGTGTAATATGAAATATACAAAATTTATTAATATAATATAAGATATATATATATATATATATATATATATATATATATATATATATATATAAATCTTAATATATATATATATATATATATATAAGCTAAATTTGATAATAATTCATGTTAAAGTTTCTCCTTTAGTAACACAAGCCTCCAAATAGTCTATCCTTCGTTCTAAAGTTGTAAGTTTTTCATTTAATACTGCTAAACGTGATCGGCATGACATGTCTGGAAAATATGAATAAATAAACAAAACTATACATAGTATCAGATTTAAATATGTCACTTTATCTTTAATAGGTTTAATTATGATTCATAAAAGAATATAAAATCAGATTTTATGTTTAGTAACAACTCCTGTGATTCTAAAAAAATAAATGCACATTAAAAAGTGACGGTGTACACAAACTTTTGGTTTTTATGAATTTCTTCCTTATAAAGAATAATATGAAATTGTTTGGAATTGTATTGTAAGTGTATAATATAATTAACTATGACAAAACAGTCAAATGTAATGATAAAATTTAAGAGCATAACTATTTCATTTTAAACAACGCTATAATAATAATGATTATTACCAAATGAATTAAGAAAATCTGTTATTTTCTTTATGCTGCCCGTTATAACTTCGATGTATTCTCTATTCGCCCAATCCTGTTGAATTTGTTTTTGAAACGCCTCTCGATGTACGTTTGCCATAATAATATATTTAACTTTATAAAACAATGTGTTTAATTATATACGAATAATTACTATTTCTTCATTAGTGTAAAGCAAAAGTTTCAATTTTTATGATTTTTTAATTTTGACAACTAAATTGGTCGCCATTTTGTGATTGAAATGTCAAACTTTGTTGATGTGCTGCCTCATAGAATAAAACTTCCACAAGCAATTTATTTTCCATATTTGATTAAAATATGCATTTTATAATTCAATTCTCTAAATAAATTTAAAATATTTATTGTTTAGTACAATATCTTCATATTCCAAATTTTATTTATTTTTTCATTTTATACTGCGAGCTATGTGAACGAAGTTCAACCCTGTTTTCAGTGAGTGTCGGTATATGTCAAAAAAATTTATATTTCACTCGAGTAACTTATATTACAATTTTAAAATGTTATCTTATTAGTTTATTGTTTTATAATTTGTGTTAGACGTATGTTATGTGATTATGTGTCTTCATGGAAGATATAAATTAAACAAAAATGAAAGAAAACGATGGTATATTTTTGTTTTGTTAAATTCCTTTCATCTGTCATAACATAACCTGCCAATCATATCAAAAATTGTATTATTACCTTATAATTCAAATTTGTTTAACAATCGAATTTTTTATAAGTAAATTAAAAATTTATGATTTATATTTGCAATATTTTTATACAATACATTTTTTTCCGAAATAATATCAATTGAAAGCATTAATTTATAACTTTTAAATTTATATTATACTTCTAATATAATATTCATGCTTCATTATAAATAATACTCTGAGGAATAATTATTAGATTTCAGTGTTATTAAAATTATAAAATCGATAATGTAATGTAATTAGTATTTATTTGGGAAAAAAAAATAAATTTGGAATCTATAAATGTTTTCATATTTGCGCAACATTTATTTTGTTCACATATTTATTGCTTGAATTTAATCAATGGATGATTTATTCATAAAGAATTCATAATTAAAGAATTAACGAACTAAGCTTCTGTTTAAAACTAGTATTTAATAAAATTTTAATTACTATACTGTTTTTATTAGCACATTTATCCAAGTACTTGACGTTTGTAAATAATAAAATGTTCATGCAAGAATTATAAAACATAAATTACAAAGTTATCAACATTTTAAAAATTCAATTGTTACTATTATTTGCCTATGAACATTATTAACTACAATTAGACGTATCACGTATTTAATATTAATCTAATGCAATATCTATATAATAATTATGATTATATATATATTAATTATTATTGTAATCATGACTTACAATTAGCGTTGCAAAAACTATAACTATATACTTAATTGCTTCATTTTCAAGTTTTCATGGAATTTTTAAATTTATATTATTATTACGGTTCAAATATTATGTAGAAACTTTTTGCATTCATAATATGGATCTGCTGCAAATATTCAATTTCGCAATACAACAATTTCTTAATGGAGAATGCCTGCAATAAATAGTTTAAATTAACAAAACTGATATGAGTCAAAAATGACTATATTTTTATTTTGTAATTACAAAGTATTTTTCTGATACATCGTTTTTATGGAATAACTTTAATTAATGTTTGTCTTCTGAGACAAATAAATAAATATATAGAGTAGGATGGGGTACAAAGGTCCAATTTGACTTTCAGTAATTATACTGTCTACATGACAACACAAAACAACTATCAAACTATGATCAGTAAAATTTTCAGTTAACTCCGAATTATAGAAATATGTTTTTTCACTATTTTTCTAAAATTTGTCAACAGCCCCTTTTTGTCCCATGGGCGGGGTAAAAAGGTAAAGCCATCAAGGGGCAAACAGATTCAACGTCTTTTCTTTAATTTTAAGGGGATTGAACAAAATAATAGCTACATTATTTAAACAATATTAAATACAATATTTTATAGGAACCTTTTTTTATAAAAATTTCATTGTATATAACCTTAAACTAGCATTTCAAAAGAAATATTCATCAGCAGATGTTGCTAAATTTAAATTAATTTGATTTATCTCTTGTAGAATTGCTTTTTTAACTTAATTAACTTTTCGTAGGGTAAGGTATAGTAATCGCAAAAAATCGAAAATATTTTTATATAACTTTACGTTTCAGAAGTTTCTGAACATTTTGAGCATACCTCAAGAGAAAAAATGCATGTATATGTGTGTGTGTGTGTGTGCGGATACAAATTTTCGTCGACAATTTCGGGAACACAGTTCAACCGATTTCGATTATTCAAAAAACATTCGATTGCTGTTGATAAAGTTTGGCATAAGCAGGTCTAGCCGTTTCGAAGATACGGGGCAAAAAGTGCCAAAAACGGTAACTCAGTTTTTAAGAGAACGGAGCGTCCGATTTTAATAATTCAAAGATCATTTTACTTATATTGACAAGATGAAGAACTGATTAAATTTTTGGGAAGGCAGGTCCAGTGGTTATGGACTCTCAATAAAAATAAGTTAAAAAAATGTCATTTGGCGGTCAAAAATCAAATTATCAGATATTTTATAGAGATTTTAATAATGTATACACATTAAGTGTAATTTTTTTTGGGTTTCGTGCCAATATTTTTAATTACAGCAATTTGCCTTAAGGCTCGATGCCATGCACCCCACTAGTTTACATTTTTATTAACTATTTCTTATTGTTTATACTTTTGCCCATGTAAAGGTTTAGTTGGTCCTCTTTACTCCACCCAGATGAAGGCTTTTATAGAGGTTATATGAAAAAAAAAACAGTTGAATTTCACTTGAATAACATAAAATAAACTAAATACAAGAGTTCAAAACTAAAAAAACTACTGAGGAAAAAAATACTTTTGGTATGAATTAGATAAATTTCCGTTGATTTCCGTTCCATTACACATCTTTTACCTTGTACTTTAAAATAGCATTAATAAATTATTTTTGAGATAATGATGGCGGACCTTTAAGCCCCGCTCTACCCAATGTCTAATATTCAGAAAATTATTTTTAAAAATGGTCACAATTAGTGTAAGGAAAAAAATACTTTTTGGGTATGAATATTGATATTTTTCCGTTAATCTCCAGATAGCGATATCGTAGGAATTGAGATTACATATCTTTTGCCTTCTACTTTAAAATAGTATTATTAAATTTGTTTTTGAGATAATGATGGTGGACCGTTTTACCCGCGGACCTTTAAGCCCCGCTCTGCCCAATGTCTAATATTTAGAAAATTATTTTAAAAAATGGTCACAATTAGTGTAAGGAAAAAAATACTTTTTGGGTATGAATATTGATAGCTATCTCCAGATAGCGATATCGTAGGAATTGAGATTACACATCTTTTGCTTTCTACTTTAAAATAGTATTTTTAAATTTGTTTTTGAGATAATGATGGTGGACCTTTAAGCCCCGCTCTGCCCAGTGTCTAATAATTAGGAAATTATTTAAAAAAAATATTACAATTAGTGTTGCCGAGGATAAACTTGCCCTATTTCAAAATAGGACTACTAAGGAAAAAATACTTTTGGTATGAATTAGATAAATTTTTGTTTATCTCCAGTTAGCGATGCCTTAGGAATTAAGTTTACACATCTTTTGCCTTCTACTTTAAAATAGTATTATTAAATTTTTATCAGTGGACTTTTAAACCCCGCTCTTCCCAATGTCTATTTAGGAAATTATTTAATATACTATTAGTGTTGCCAGCACAAGGGTAGACTTGCCCTATTTCAAAATAGGATGTTTTGAGTTGAACTCCTTTCAAAAGGCGCGCGTCTAAATAATCAATAATATTCTCACCCCGTGTTGCTATTTTAATACTGCCCTCATAAGTTAGTGGTATCAAAAATCTATTCGTGTATTGTCAAGAAAATAATAAAAAAATAATTAAAAACTATATATAAATAATGTAGGTTTAAAATATTAAAATTCGTGTTAAATACCAAGTTTAAAATATTCGTCGGAAAATAAGTGTAAGTTTGACACCTAGCAATGTTTTTTGGTTCCTTTCCGACTGTTATTATTTTTACAATGTTTTATTTAAATATTTAATACGTCGCGATAATGTGAATAATTTATAATGTTGTCTCAAAAATGTGTTTTCTTTTCAAACAACGGCTAAGTTGTTTAATAATTAGTTTTTGCATCACGTTATAGTTTGCCAAATTACATTGTGATAGTTCCGTTGTTATTAAGTTTATATCGAAAGTGTATATTATAATAAATTAAAATTTATGTTTTAAATAAATTAGGAAAATTTAAATTTAAAATGCAAACATTAAGAAAAAAGACCAGTCCTTGTAAATGTAAGTACTAGTTGAACAATTTGTTTAGACATGTGCAATTTGTTGCTTGTACTTATGCACCTATTAATTGAATATTTTTTTGAACTTGATTTTATTTTGATTTATTACGCTTGAAAATCCTTAAATCCTAATTTAAGTTTGATGTTGACTGATTGTCTTGCATGAATTAATTTAAATAATATTCTATATTTCTAGTTTCATTAATTTATATTTAAAATATTGAAACATTCCATTGATCGCCGAACACCATTTTTGGTCATGCGGTGATGAAATAATAACGAATATTATTTCTGTCTTCACCTTGTTATTAAAATAGCAATAGCAAAAGAACAAAAATCAATATAAAATGTAGAAACGTTGAATGCCAATCAATAAATCTATAATTACATACTACATAGATAGTAAAATATTTTTTTTAAATAAAGGTGCATATACCAATAATATGATCATATGAAAATTCTTAAATGATGACGCTAATTGTCAAAGAATTTACTACTATCAAACTTATCATATCCGACTTCATTTGGTATGTAGAAACTATTCTATTTATGTTCAATTTTATCTTTCAATAATTTATTTTAATAACACGGTTATCAATCAAATTGTTGCACGGGCCTTAAACTTACAAATTTTTCAATTGACTTTATTCATTATTAAATGTTTTTCCTCTATCTTGCCAAATATTTTGTATTCGCATCTTAAAGTAGAAAAAATAATCGAAAATTATACATTAGTTTCATATGCAGTGGTACCTCGACTTACGAGTGACACGATATACGAGTGTTTTGAGATAAGAGTCGCCAAAAAACGTTTTGTTGTCTCGACATACGAGCAGAATTTGAGATACGAGCTTTGAGCGAGTAAGAGTTTTTTATAAAAATGTTAATGGCATAATGAAAATATGAATAATTTCGTCAGTTGTGACAGTGATTTTCATACTATATAAATAGTTTGACCGTTTTATGATAGTATATTATTTTAATTTTAAAATTAAAATTTGAAACTATTCTATTTATGTTCAATTTTATCTAAACTTTCAATAATTTATTATAATAACACTGTTATCAATCAAATTGTTTAACGTGTCTCAAACTTACAAACTTTTCAAATGACTTTATTCATTATTAATAAATGTTTTTCCTCTATCTTTTGTATTCTCATCTTAAAGTAGAAAAATAAAAATAATCGAAAATTATACATTAGTTTCAATATTCTTTGGATGAATAAAAAAAAACATATACAGTGGTATCTCGACTTACGAGTGACTCGATATACGAGTATTTTAAGATATGAGCCGCCAAAAAACGTTTCGTTGCCTCGACATACGAGCAGAATTTGAGATACGAGCTTTGAGCGAGTATAATTTTTTTTATAAAAATGTTAATGGCATAATGAAAATATGAATAATTTCGTCGGATGTGACAATGATTTTCATAGTGTACATAAATAGTTTGGCTGGTTTATGATAGTAAATTATTCTATATTTAAAATTTTTAATTATATATTAATAGTGATTGTGTAGAAAAGATTTACCTATGCGAGTATATCAAAGAATATTTTAACGTTTGAAATTTAATAGATATTGTATAGTTGAGTTGGCGTTTTTGGTTTTTGTACATTTACAAAAAATTATGTAGTTTTATAACCACCGATCTAAAGAAAAGGGCCATGTTTTTTGAATTCAAGGGTGAAATTATTGAAAAATATGAGAATGACAGGGATGTATCATCATAGATATTATGTACTGTGTTTAAATAAAATGATTTTATAAATACTATATCTCCAGCAAAGGGCCTTACAATAATTTATAAACAGCTTTCTGGACTCTTGTGGATAAAAATCATTCTAAAAAATTTCTAACATTTTGAGTATGGGAGTTGTTCAAAAAAACATGTCTAACTCATTTTCACAATATCATAAATGGGCAGAAAAAAGCAATAATTAAATTAATATATAGTAAATAAATTTATTATTCAAAAAATTTAGCAAAAACCACAGTGCTGGAACGAATTAACTGCATTTCAATGTATTTATATGCTTCGAGATATGAGTGATTCGACATACGCGCGTGGTTACGGAACGACTTAAACTCGTATGTCGAGGTACCACTGTATTATATAATTCTTAGAGTCATATTTGCTACTATCTTATTTACTAATAATTTATATTGTTATTATAATTGCTACAGTTAACGCAAATAGTGATATATTAAAGACATAATATGTTTTGTAAACCTTTATTTATTGCTCTTTAATTATTTTTGTATTCAAAGGCATGCTTTTTGATCATTGTTAATTGAATTTGATTGTTTGTTTAGTGCTTCAACTATTAATTAATGTAATTTTGTAATTATGTTATTGAAATCTGACAATTTGATAAGTTTAAGTAATGAAAGCTGTTACTTAAAATTTGAGCTTTTTATTCAAAAGCCTTTAATTTTATGTATTAAGAATAATAATAATAGGCCTAATCCAGCCATTTAAGCTTAAATTAGGTAAGAATCTCGGAATTCGAGATACTCAGCTGTAAGTCTGTAAATATTTGTATATTGACACCTAAAAGTTGTCTCAAAACCTGCATATGGTAGGGTGTACGCAACATATGTAAGTTTTGAGATAACTTTTAGGTGTCAATATACAAGAAGAAAGGTGTCAACATACCAGACTTACAGCTGAGTATCTCAAATTACGAGGTGAACTTACTGTAATGACTGGACTAATAAAGGTTGTTACCATTAGTCACTTACCAGGTACCATTTTGTTACCATTAATCACTTTTTATACACTTTTATTCATTTTCCTTTCCAAACTTCTGCATCCATACTTTCTGGTCCTGTGCTTCGACTTTCACTCTTCTTGCGTAAGTTACTAACCATCTGCATTTTTCTACTTTCCAGTCCTTTCAATCCTTCTATTTTACTTTGGACGACCTCATGTAGAAGTCATTTTTTGAAGAATGGGTTCGATCCAATTTCCTTTCCTTATGATGATCGTACTCAGTAGAGTTCTTTCTTTTTCCTTTCCTCTCAACACTTCATCATTTGTTACCATATCTGTCTACTTTTTCTAATTTTATATATTAATAATAATAATAATAAATAGTAGTCTGCCCGAAGACAGGACAATGATTTCCTTTCCATTACCATTCTGTTACCATTAATCACTTTTTATGCACTTTTATTCATTTTTCTTTCCAAACTTCTGCACCCATGCTTCCTGGTCTTGTGCTTCTACTTTCAGTTCCCTGCATTTTCTATTCTTGCATTAATCATCAACCATCTGCATTATTCTACTTCCTAATCCTTTCAGCCCTTCTATTTTACCTTCGACGATGGCATGAAGGCACCTTTTTGCAGAATGGGTCTGATCCAATTTCCTTTCCTTATAATGATCGTACTCAGTAGAGTTCTTTCTTTATCCTCTCCTCTCAGCACTTCTTCATTTGTTACCTTATCTGCCCACTTTTTCTTCTCCATTCGTCTCCAGAATAACATTTCAAAAATCTCCAGATTGGTATTATTGGCCTTTCTTAGAGTCCATGTCTCTAATCCGTATGCGTAAAGCTATGATATTAATAATATGCTTCAATAATGATATTGTAGTTTTGTGAATATTAAAAACTATCTCTTCATTGTGCTTGAAATACTATTAAGATCAATATTGAAATAAATTTATATATTTTTGAATTAATATTCTAAATGTGTGCAGACAAAAATGACCCGTCACGTTTCCTGAGCGATGGGGTCTCTTTTCGAGCAAAACTCATTGGAATTTTGGAGGTCGGAGAAGCCCGAGGGGATAGGATGTGCCAGGAAGCTTTGCAGGATCTCAAAGTGGCAATCAGAGCTGCAGGAGAGCATAAGCAAAGAATTACTGTTCATGTTGCAATCGACGGCCTCCGACTTAGGGATGAAAAAACTGGGGTAGGATATTTGAATAATTCAGTCATAACGAAAATTTTTATTTTGAAGAAGTTTAGAATTTATATAATATATCTATCATCCTAATGTATAAGTGGTTAATTTAATTTGTATTATTTTTGAAGACATTGAGCTTTAAGAGCAAGTAAAATCGAACAAGGTGTTTGACATTAATCGTTCAAATTTTGCCAAACTTAAATTTTGACAATTTTATCTTACTATTTGGCCCAGCTGTATTGATCAAATTTTATTAAAGAAAATTTAACTCCGCCACTAATTACTTCTTTCCATTTATTCATCTATTTAATCTGGTAGCAGGCGAGGTTTAAATTTAATGCTTATATATACAATATTAATATAATTTTATAGTTATAATAAATTTTTGACCCCAGGATTCTCTGTACCATCATCCGGTCCACAAAATCTCGTTCATCGCTCAGATATGACCGATTCCGAGCTTTTGGGTACATTTTTGGTTCTCCTGATAGTGGCCATAGATTCTTTGGGATCAAGACTGAAAAATCTGCTAGTCAAGTAAGTAATAGATCATTAAAATAACTACTTAATAATTTAAACACTAAGTTTTAATTGATGTTAATTAAAATATCAGGGTTGTTTTATGAGTAATATTTTTTCATCTAATATCGTTAATATTTATTTATCATGATAATTACATTTAAATTAAATATGAATATTTTTCTAGGTTGTTATTGCAATGAGAGATCTTTTTCAAGTTGTTTTTGAATTAAAGAAAAAAGAAATTGAGTTAGCACGTCTGCAGATCCAAGGAAAATCTAGATTGACCGAACTTAGTACGGTAAGTTGATCTATTAGTTATTTAGAAATTAATTTTTAGTTTTATGTTTCCAAAAGAAGACTTCAATGAATTAAAATATATTAAATTTTAATGTTCCACATAGAATTAAAATATTAAACCTTGATTGAACATATTCACTTTATACTAGTTCTAATGTTTTACAAATTCATTAAACTTTCTATAACTGTTTAAATACTTCAATTTTCTGTATCCAATACAGAATGGTGATACATTAGGCCCTGTATCTAAAATTTCTGCTATCGGGGAAGTAAAACCGTTAGTTATTGAACCTTCAACAAGTAAAGTACGTACCTTTGTTAAATTATGCACATAGTTTTGCTAATTTAAAAAGAAATCACACTGGGGATCTAAAACCAAAATAAATTTATGAAAATAAATTTGCTTAAAATTAGTCTTATTTATTGCATACATTAAATACAAAACAATAGCTTTATTATTAGTTCAAAGTGATCTTGATGCATGTGAATTTTTTGATAGGAATTTAATTGATAGAGCTGAAAACAATTTCCCTAAGTGTGGTTTTTCTGTTAGGTTTTTCGTATGAAATGCACTAAATCTTTTTCACAATAAATTAGTTTTATTCATATCACTGTGTTTTTTTACACGTAGTTAGCATTGAAATGATTATTTCGTGATGATAGTTATTAGATTATTGATCACTGCATGGTATTTTATCATATCATTATGTAGTCATTAAAACATGTTTTAACATTGCTGCAGCAATATATATATTTTAATCTGGGACAATTCAGTATTGTAACAGATTATGCACCGACCTTATTACTAATAATTTAGTATGGCTTATAACTTAATTCCGATTTTCACGATTTATTACTAATTTTGCTCTGGTTTTCAAGGTTTAAAATTTCACCATTATTTGCTAAATTGATAACTCAATACAATATTAATTAAATATTATTCTCTATTAAATTACACGTCGAATTTTGCCGTTAGGTATCGCCTGAATCCATAGCAGACTTAGTTGATTTGGAGCAGGAATTAAATTCTCTACAAAGAGGTCTGAATCAAATGGAAAGGCTGACACCATCCGATGGACCGCAAAGTATAGTACCAGGAAGTAACAATTCTGATCCTTTTGGCGATTCATTTGCTTCTTTTGCACCGGTAAATTAAAATTTATTTATTTTAATAATTTGATTAACCCTTACCATCAGTATAAAAATGAGTAGATGCACTATAGTGTACATAGCTCATAGGCTATAATTCGATATTTCTCAATGATTGAACATACATAAATATCAAACATTGTATATTAAGTCTCGTTTCCAGTGATTCTGTATCACTTGGCACCAAAATTGAATAAATTATAAGCAAACCCGAGTAGTTTCTTAATAATTAACAAACATCAACCTATTTGCCGTTTATTAATTGTTTAATTCAATTACAATTAACAAAAAATATTTATTATCAGCCGCCTTGCTTGCCTCCACCGCCTTCTTCTCGAGATCGTCCTACTCGTTGTGTGGAACCGCCTTTTAGTCCGCCATTCAGCCCACCATTCAGTCCGCCTCCAGTACTGAAGACACCGTTTAGCCCCACTCCATTGCACCAAAGTAAATCTCCAGCCATAAATTTAGCATCTAAGACTGCCAGCACTAGCTTGACTATGCAAGATACATCAATTCGAAAAAGTAAGCAAATAGAAATACATAGTATTCTTTTGTATTTGTATTAGTAGATCTGGAATCAGCATATTAATATATTTTTTTGTAATAATTAATTTATTATCAAAATTATAATGTAGGTTCAAGCCCAGATTGGCTACATGGCGAAGAAGATAGTTTTGATGAACCAAACCCTCTTGATAGTGTTAATTCATCTAAGGTACTTATATTTTTTATATATTTTGTTATTTATGTGATCACAATTTAATTTAAAAATAATTAATTTTTCTTAAATTTATGTACATTTTTAGGTTCTTCCATTCGATGACATTTTCACAGAATTGGATCCGCTTGGGACAGGTCGAAGCAAACCTTATGTTGATAAAAAACATTTCTTTCAAGAATTGAAAAATCCTCCTAAAAAAGTATTACGAGACTTAGTTGGCGATAATGTTGGATCGATTTTGCAACCGTTGGACAGTAAATCTGGAGTTGGTGATAAATTTTCTGATGAATCTAGTAAATTAGTTTCTATAAGTGATAATTCGCTACAAGATATAGACCCCTTTAATGACCCATTTGATCAAGCAGATCCATTCATTTATTCGTCGTTTAAACGCCAAATAGATCCGTTCGACACTGATTTTGTTCCATTTAAAATATTTAATAACCAGCAAATTAATCCAATTAAAGCAACAAGTGAACCACGGACGTCAACATTATTAACTGATACCAAAATTAGTATGTCTGAAGATTCTAATGATGGAGATAATTTCTTTAACGGTCCCTTGCAAGTATCGTTACCTCCGGAGCGCGGTTCTTCCTACATTTCATCTAAATCACCGAAGATGGAAAGACAGTCTTCAACGCCTAACACAGTGAGAAATCGGCCAACGGTCACGAAACAGAATACTCTGGATAATTCAAAAAGAAAAACTAAACAGCATATTATATTAACCAGAAATTCAGCAAAGAAGGTAGTTTTTCAGAAAGTTTAGAAAATCCTCCAGAACCTCCTCCGCGGCCAGAAATCAGTTCTTCGATGCCACCGCCGTTACCACCTAAAAAGCAAGTCAATGACATCATCATTAAACCTCCCCCAAGACCTCCTCATAATGATAATGATTCACATTATGATTATATTGATAATTATAACACAAAACCTATGGATTCTTATACTAAATTTGAGGATGACGATAAAAGTCCACCTCTTCCAGTACCTGCGCGAAAACCTAGATTTGAGGATAATTTCATACCTCAACGTCCAAAGAAAGATTTGATTGAGGATGATTATATGACACCGATATCTTTGATTAAAAAGGAATCACAGAGTTTGAGTACAAAGATTGATAAGCCATTATTATTGCCACCTCCACAGAGAAAAGATAATATTAAAAAAGATTCATCAGAAATGAAAATAGATACAAAAGCATTAGATATGAGTTTAAGTGATTTGTTATCTTGTGGTGTGGAAGAATTAGCTAAAAAATTAAATACGCCTGCTGTTAAAATAACAAATATGACAATAATTCAATTAACCAATTATTTAAAGCAGTATCTGGAAGAAGCGAAAAAATTGCAAAATAAGGAGGTAGCAAATGAAGAAAATTTTGATAACCAAAACAATTTTGATGATTTTAATGTAAAACCTTTTGAAGCCAATTTTGACCAATTTGATGAAAAGTCTGGAGCATATGATCGATATGCAGTTTTTAGAGAAATACAAGAAGAAGAATATATGAACAAAACAATGGAAAGCTTCGACAATTCTCAAGTGTTTGATGAGGATATTGAATCGGCAATAGATTCAGAAGTCACAAATAAAGATGATGTTGTAGAACAATCTGTGAATAAAGTTAATACTGAAGATAATTCCGGAGACAGATATGCCGCACTGAGGTCAATATTTGTACCCGATGATGCTGTGGCTGAAGAAAATTCTTCTAATGAAAATAATATTTTTAACGACGATTTTAAAAACAACACCTCAGAAAATAAGAATGAAAATAATTTCGATACTGATTTAAAAAGTGTTCTAATGCAAATGGCAGATGATTATAAAACTAATGAATGTATAATATCGAACAAATTCAAGACTTCACTCTCAGTCACCAATGACAAACCGGAAACTGATTTTTATAAGTCAATCAGTCAACCAATAAGTCGCAACAAGTCGCCTATATTAGAAATCAGTAAATCACCTAATGAACAAAATAAATCGCCAGTTTTGAGCAAACCTCCTGTTAAAACACCAGTTTCTCATATAATACCTGATAATGTACCTAATCATGTACGCTTAACATCTGGATCTTTATCAGATGTTATAAGTGGATCATCACCTGAAATTGACAATTTGACAGGTAAGTTTTAGAAAAAACGTACAATCTGTAATATAAAACAATATACTTATCGATTCAATTTAATTTAGGTTCACCAGATTTAAAGAAACAAGAAATAACATCCACAAGTGAAAGTTGGGCGATATTTGACACACCTAATAATGCTGAAAATGCACCAGAACCGCCTAAAACAATAAATCAAAGTACCAGTCCTTTACCCATTTTTAACCAGACGAATATTGATGATCCAACGATAGAACTAAATAAGTCTACTGCTGCACAGCAAACGAAAATTATAGAAAGCATTAAAACTTTGCCTTTGTATGATAATAATGATAAATTAGTTGATAATTTATTAGATTCTGCTCCTAGTAAAAACATAGCCTCTAATAAAAAGTTAGACGAAGGCATGTCGCCGTGGTCTTCGGATGGCAAAGAGTTTTATGGTTCACCAACCGATTGGCATGATAGAGGTTCAACAAGGGATGAGAGAAAACGTAGACATCACAGGGAGAGTGGATGGAGCAAGCGTAAGTAAAAAATTTGATTACAACATTAATAATTGATATAGTTTATTACTGGCCTGAATATATTTTGGTGACTTTTGATTAAAAATGGTTTCACTTTTCTATATGTCTATAGTTTAAAATATATCAAACACAGACAAAGTTGCTCTAAAGCTCGTGAAAGATACAAATATTAAGTTGAGTTATTAAACCAAATATAATAGTGTTGTAATGTAGTGTATAAAATTTAGCCAGAATTAAAATCAAAATCTGAATTATTTTCGATATACTTCTTTTGGAAAAAAAGCAGAAAGTTTTTTGAATCATACAACTCGGATGCTTAGTTCTCTCAAAAACTGTCGTTTTTTGCACATTTATCTCCAAAACAGCTGGACCTGCCTTTGCCAAAAACTAAACACTACTTTTACCCGTCACGTGAAGATATGCAAAAATTTTCATTTTCGATTTTAGGACCATTACTATAACTTACCCTACGGAAAGTTAATAAAAGAATATAATTTAAAATCCAAAATTTTTATGTTAAAGCTCAAACATCTTCATCTTCCCGTGATGCATCACCTTGGGATGAAGAATGCCCTTCGGATCGTCGTGGTATGGGAGGTCCAATTCCCCACAATGAGATGCGATCAAGAAGAGCGCGTAATAGACGCAGAGATTCTTGGGACGAAGATGAATTTGAGTAAGTTTTCACAGTTTTCTGAATCATAAATGAAATTTTGAAGTCTTTTGCTTATTCGAAACTTGAAACACTATAAATGAATTATGAAGATATTAAACATTGAACATATAAAGAGTTGAATTTTTTAATTAAAGCAGTTTTATAACATTTTCATAAGAAATAGAAAAGTCTTATTTTGACAAATAATTTCATTATCGGTATTATGAGTTGTGACCATATGAATAAAAAATCTTTTTTGGATGTTTTCTCAAAACATGGCGCTTGAAAATTCTTTAAGAAAAGACTTGTTTTGTATCGTTGTTGGTTAAGCAGTTGTTTGCTAATTAAAAATTTAATAAAAAAAACATGGTTTTAGTAAACAACCCACACTGATGATCCTAAAAATTTAAATATTGTTCGAAAGATTAGCTCAGATTAGCTTAAGATAGCGCCAAGACGCTGCACTAGAATTTAGAAAATCTAAATTAAATTATTGTTATTATTAGATCAGTTTAAAACTTCAAGCGTTTCAAACGGCTGGATCAGGCAATTTAAAAAACCAATCAGCACATATCCCCGTCAATACAAATCGAATGTTTTTTAAATCATTCTTCTCGGTTGCTCCGTTCTCTCAAAAACTGCTAATTTTTGCAATATTTGCTCCATACCTGCCTTTGCAAAAAAAAAAAAAAAACTAATCAGCACCGCCAATACGAGTCGACTGTTTTTTTTAATAATCCTTATAGAATACTCTGTTCTCTTAGAAACTATCATTTTCAGCACTTTTTGCTTTGTTCCTCCCAAATGTATGGACCCGTCTTTACCAAAAACTAGTCAACTCTCCTCATCAGTAGGAATCGAATGTTTTTTTAATCAATCTAATTGGACGCTCGTTTTCGCAAAAACCGAATTTTCATTTTCTGCACTTTTGGCTCAGTATCTCCAAAACGGCTGGACCTGTCTTTGCCAAGAACCAGTAACGTCTCCCTATCTACAAATACTGTAATTATTAATGACGTGTAAAATACATAATATGAGAGCTGTTTCAATGGATCTTTATTAGTCTCTATCCTGTATTTATTTTATTGTGTTTTAAACCACTTTTACTTTAAATTTTAACCAAAAATTGAAATAAAAAAGTAAAATAATTACTGTTTATTTTGTTTTGCAAAATTTTACACCAATTTTTATTATCATATAGAATTTTATATAATAGATTTAAATCTATTAATAATTTGTTCAAAATCGTTGCATTACTAAATGTATACCTTCAACAGTTACGATGAAGAATGTGATCATCCTAATTGGTATCCACGAAGGCCGCCACATGGGCCTGAAGACATGATGCGCAGTCGAGAGTATTTAGACTCACGACCGGGGCCCGGCCGGTACTCCGATAGGCCTCCTAGACCTAGAGATGATTATTCTGATAGAAGTCTAGAAGATGTTCGATACGATAGAAAAAGTTTCGACGGACGTGATAGTTTTGAACGAAAAAGTTTTGATAGAAAAACTTCCGGTGGCATTGGTGGAGGCTTTAAGAACTTCGACAGATCTGATGAGAGGTAAACTATAGACATTCTCTATAAAAGTCAAATATTGCATTCTATAAAAATTAATATATATATATATATATATATATATATATACATATCTTTTATATAAAATTCTTCTGTAATGATTTATGAAAGGATACTCCTTCTAAAAGATTATTCGGACTTTGATAAATCTTTCTGAAGTTTGTTAAGGGAATTTTTGGAATTAAATGAAACAAATTACAAAAACCGCTCATCATTCTTTGACATTGAAAATATTTGAGGCATTGTTTGGCATTGAAAACAAATGAAGACTGTCATCTGCCAAACATTTCAATTCACTTATAGGTTTAGACAATATTAAAATATAATATATTCATGATTATGAATAAGAAAAATGTTTAGTCTTCATTATTATTGCCGAAAAGCAGCTAAGATGTGCCAAAAATTAAAATAATATAAAATACATTATATATTTGGCAGATGAACTGGTTGTGGAATATACCCTAATATATAATTCAATTTGATAGATTATTATTTTTGAACTAATGCAGTCGACTTTTGCCTTAGTTTACTAAATCACACTACAAAAAAAACTACGTATTAAAAAAATTATTTAGAAGTTTCATTGTGTCAAAAATTTATATATGTTTGGCATTGGATACGGAATATTTACTCAACACAATGGAGCGTTTTGGGCCTGAATTTTTTTAATGTGCTCCAATTAGTATGAAATTTTGAAATTAGGTTCATCTTACTCTCAAGTTCAGAAGAGAAAATAATTCAGCCTCCACGAGTGGACACCCGTTCTCGGTGGTGTAATTTTATTTGTTTTCAAAATAACGTCGGCGGATATCGATAGAAGGACTAATTATAAGAACAAAATGTTTCATAATGTTTTTCAAAAAAGCAAATACTTTTCAAGTTAGTGGCTACTAAAAATGCTTTCATATAAATAATAACTAGTGGGGTGTATGGCATCGTGCCCTAAGGCAAATTGCTGGAACTTCCCGTACCGTAACAAAATATTCGAGGAATACTGAATGTTTTCAAATAGATTATTATAAATATTGTAACATTGTCTAATATTTATAAGAATTATATAAACTGGATTTGCAAAGTTGAAATTATTTGTTTAAAGTATATCAGAACTTTAGTCAGAATTAAAAATAAAATCTGATTTATTTTCGATATACAAAAAAAAATTTTGAAAAAAAAAATTGAAAAAAAAATCATTTTGAAACAATTTTTTTTTCCAAAATCAATTATTTTCTTAAAACAAGCAGAAAGTTTTTTGAATCATCTAAATCGGACGCTTAGTTCTCTCAAAAACTGCCATTTTTTAACATTTAGCTCTGTATCTTCGAAATGGCTGGGACTACCTTTGCCAAAAACTAATAACCACTTCTCCCGATCATTACTAATTGAATGTTTTTTAGATCATTCAAATCGGATGTTCCGTTCTCTCAAAAACTCGATTTCTATTTTCTGCACTCTTTGCTCTTTATCTCCGAAACTGCTGGACCTGCCTTTGCCAAAAACTAATCAGCTCATCTACCTATCAATAGGAATCGAATGTTTTTTGAACCATTCAAATCGGTTGATCCGTGCGCCCGAAAACATGACTGGAAAATTGTATTCATACATACACACACACACACTCATCCATTTTTTCTGGAGTATGCCAACATGTTCAGAAACCTTCAAAACGTCGAGAATTGCAAAAATTTTCAATTTCGATTTTTGGACGATTACAATAACTTACTCTACGGGAAGTTAATATATAGTTGGTGAGATATACATTTCCAATATATAGAGACATAATTTTTTCAATTATATTTTTCTTAATTTATGAAATCTGATTAAAATTTGGAAACTTTTATTAAAATATACCCTCTAACATTCAAACTGTATATGTGTGTTAATTTAATACATATGGCTGCATTGCCTTAGTATTACCACCGCATTGAATTTTTACACCAATCTTTACTTGATAATTCGTAACAAAATTTCCTTAGACTATGAAAAAAAACTGTAGGTGCGAATATTCAATAAAAAATTTATTATGGATTTGGCATAACTCAAACTGAAAATTTATATCACAATATTAATTATTGATATTTATTATTAAATTTCCTGTCATAGAATGTACCATGAGAGAAGTCGTCGTTACGGGTATAGTAGAGAAGGCTGTGATAGTTATGATGATAGAGGAGATTATGAAAATTGGGATAGACAAGATATGTATGATCGTGAAGATTTCAAATACGGTAGTCAGAAGGCTCCTGATCATTGGGTTCCTACAGACAGAAAATATGGAGGGTAATTATGATAGCATAAATGATGTAATCTTTAAGTTTGTCAAACTGTAATAATAGCAAAATGTATAATGAGAATATTACAATTTGCTAAGTATAAAAAATTATTTACAGTCGATATGCAACTGTCGGTGGTCGGGGTGTGGAGCATAGAAGACGCGGTAGACCTAGCAGAGAATGGGGAAGCGATTGGGGAGCTGGTGGACCGAGTGACGAATGGGAACAAGATTCTGATCCTGGTACTACTTTTATTTAATTTAAATATTTCTACAATGATTATCTGTACCCACAGAAGTGATTTTGGTATAAATATATGAAAATTGACAAACATTTTATTATCTAGATGATCGTGGTGGCAGGTACGCAAGGACCGTGCAGCCGCGTACCTGGTCCAGTGATGCTGTGGCTGGTGGAGGCATGGATCGAACATCAGGTGCAACATCACCTGTCGAAGGCAGCCGTGATCCTTCATTTACAGAAATGAGACCACCAAGAGGTGATGTGAGTGCTCAAGGTACACGGTCATGGAAAAGACCTGCAAGTGCCAATGAAAGTGAAAGGAGGCCCGATAGGAAACATATGGGACATCAACAGCTTGGAGGAAGTGACAACGAGCGTGATAGAAGGTATCATAATATGCAACAAATTTTCTATTCGATTTTTTTGTTATTTTCAAAGTAGGCACCTGTTTATATGAAAGACTGTTATTAGTTTATTCTATTTGTTGTATTGAATTAATTGGTCAATTATTTTAATAGTAATAAAAACATTTAACTTTCAATTTAACTAGAAACTCGTGTTTATTCTAGGTACCGCACAAAATCTCGATCGCGCAGTAGAGAATCTAATTTCAGCGATATGCGCCCTCCTAAGTCTGAGAAAGCAGTAAATAGATTTCAGCCACCTTTCCATCCAAATAGCAAACATTATGTTGATTATAAATCCATTGAAGACAGTAGTGTTAGACCAAAACATAAATTTCCGCAATCTAATTTCGAAGAAAATCGAGAATTCGATATGGCGGCCGCAGACGAAAAATTCGATGCAGATTTCAGTCAATTTTATAATTTACCGCAAAATTCTAGATTTAGAGATAGTGATCACTCAGACAAAGATTCGCCCAGATCTCTGAATTCTGATAACAAAAAAAATGAATCATCTACCTTTGCAAAGGGTGGTCTCACTTTCAAATTCGAAAATCACTTTGAGGACGATAATGATTTTGATAACGATAACGGATTGAAAATGAAAGTTGATAGCAAGCAATCATTTGAAGATGATTTTATACCGCCCACAATGACAAAAACCTCCAATAGATTATCTGAAAACGCCAATTTCGAAAGCATTTCTGAAGAAATTGACGAAAAACTGGATTCTGTAGGAAATATGGAGCCGATTCAAAATGATTTTAATCACAGAAATCAAAATAAGGCATTTGGCCAACGCAGTAGGACTCAAACTAAAGAGAATCTCAAAAAGTCTGAATCTGTTAATATTTTTGCCAGAGATGTGGATCCTTTTGATGACGATGATTTTTTCAAAAATGGTTCTCAGAAAACGCAAAATGAACGTAACATTGAAAACAGTAGAAATAAGAAAGAATTATTCCAAGACAGATTGAAATGGCCTTCTGATAGTAAGTTTGAGGTTTTTGACGATTAATTAATTTGATTCGTTATTACTTCTAATTCATATTGGCAAATTATTTTAATAATAAATATATGACTAAAATAATATTATTAATAATAAATACATTCAAAATTAATTTTACATTCAGCATTGTTATATTTATTCTTTATTTACACTAAGATTAACTCCAGCTAATTAAATATCCAGTATTGTAGGGAAATTTTTATAAAGTGTGATGCATAATACTCTTAATATGTACCATATAGGAAATATGTTGTAATTTTTTAAATATTTAATATATAATTAGATTAATTGATATTATGTAAATTTAAAAAGCTGATATTACTAAAGCTGTTACTAGATTTTTCATGTAAATATTGCTAGTGAATGATAGTTTTATAAATTACCGTTGATTATGTTGAAACACATCAAATTAATTTTAGATCTTGCTTAAAAAATTATTTATGGGTTAAAACTCATATTACACATTATTTTTTATAAAATTTGGTTGTTATTTTGGTTGTTATGCATATTTAGTGCAAAAATTTTGAAAATTAATTTTATAAATAATTGTTCTTATTATATATTATATAATTGTGCAAGTGCAATGCAGAATTAGTGTTTTCACTTTTTTTCTTTTGAAAAAATACATATTATTTGATGAATTGGGATGCTATAATTTCTATAAACATACTCGATTTATGATACTAAACATAATCTTGCAATGATGTATTCAAATTAATACTAGATTTTGTTATTTATTACAAAATAAATTATGTTAGATGTTTTTAGTTTACGTTTGATAAGAAATGTTTTTATGTGTTTATGTGTCACTATTTTAAAAAAAAATATATAAATTATATATCAACAACTTTTCGTTTATTCATTCAATTCCAAAAAAACGAAATTGAAAATTTTTACATTTCTTCACGTTTTGAAGGTTTCTGAACATTTTAGCATACCCCAGAAAAAATAGAGGTGTGTGTGTATGTATGCATGGATACAATTTTTCTTCCACGTTTTCGGGCGCACGGATCAACCGATTTGAATGGTTCAAAAAACATTCCATCCCTATTGATAGGGAGATGCGCTGATTAGTTTTGGGCAAAGGCAGGTCCAGCCGTTTCGGAGATAAGGAGCAAAGAGTTATCCGATTTGAATGATCCAAAAAACATTCAATTTGTATAATAATTGGGAGAAGTGGTGATTAGTTTTTGGCAAAGGCAGGTCCAGTCATTTCGAAGATACAGAGCTAAATGTACAAAAAATGGCAGTTTTTGAGAGAACTAGGTGTTCGATTTGGATGATTTAAAAAGCTTTCTGCTTGTGTTGATAAAACAATTGCTTTTAAAAAAAAAATTGTATATCGAAAATAGTTTAGACTTTAATTTTAATTCTGGCTAAAGTAATCATAGTTTTGAAGCTCATTTGTATTCTTTAAATAATTTTTACTTTGTGATTCAGTCTATAAATATTAGAAATGCTCTTCTTTTTAAAAGCATTTAAATTCCTCGAACATTTCATTATGGTACGGGAAGTTCCAGCAATTTGCCTTAATGTGCGATGCCATAAACCACTATAGTTACCGTTTAATAAAGGCACATGGGCACACGCCCTACACACCCCATAGCAATCTTTAAATTTTGATTTTTACTGTTGGTACTTCTATATTTTCTACACATCCGCAGACAAACGTCAAACTCAACTTTGTGTTTTGTGCACGAAACACGAATTATTAACCTTAGTAGTAGTTTTTTGTACCTAATTAAATGAATAAGATAATTAATGCACAATTGTAGTTCAAAATAAAATATTAATAAACAATATTCAAAGATGGCAAAAGAAGTTTAAGCATCCGTAAGTCTCGATCATTTTTTAAAAATGGATCAACCCGATTCTGAAACTACAAATTCATCCATAGATGAAAACACGGAGAATTTTTGTGATTATCCAACTCGAGATACACTTTCTGAAGGTTTGATGGGAATTTTTAAACCAGCTATAGATCAGTTAGAAGAACGAGTTCAAGCAACAAAGTTAGTTTATTTTACTTTTAGTAATTGTTTATCAGTATCAATTTTGGGTTTTATAATTCTTTATTGTACATACAGTAGAACCTCGATTATACTGATTCGCGACTATCCTAGTATACCTACAATTCGAGTTTTTACATGTTTAATGCTGCAGTTTAGTATATGTTTGTAATGTAATAAAAAAAAATATACATGTACATACAAAAGAAAGTAGCAATTTTGAACTAAACATTATTTTCCTTGACATCTATGTATGTATTTTTAACTTTATTCTTCATGCATTCAATTATCTGGACTTTCGATTATCCGAATGTCTATTAACAATTAGTTCGGTTAATCGAGGCTCTACTGTATATATTTTTAATTTTTTTATTTATGACCTTACTTTATTTATCCAGAGCATCACAAGTAGCATTGAAAACCCAGATTGAAGAAGTATCTAATGAAGTAACTAAAATACTAGCCAATAGAAAACCACCCTTAGAATTGGATGATTATTTAAAAAAACTTATGAATACAAAGAATAAAATTACAGTTGTAACCAATGTTTTACAAGCTACCCAGGTATGATATTTTATTAATGATATTAAACTATATCATTTTGCTGCACATTCCCAAGATATTAATGCTATAAATATATACAGGAGCGCTTAAACAAAATTCATGCATCTATAGAAAAGGAAACTGTAAGAAGAGAAAGTCTTTTGAATACAAGCATAAATACACCTTCGACAAGTGGGACTCAAGCCAATTTAATTTAGCATAACAAAACAATTGTTACTAATTATTTTTTTAAATATGGAAACACCAATAATCTCACATATATCTTCAGAAGATTTTCTAGACATTTATGAACCCGCTGAAGACAGTTTTATATTATTAGATGCTCTTGAAAAGGATTTAGAATTTTTACATTTGTTAAATCCTTCATTATGTTGTGAGATTGGAAGTGGTAGTGGAATAAACATAACTAGTCTTGCTAACACTATAAAAGCATCTTCATTTTTCTGCACTGACATCAACCCTAAGGCCTGCAATATTTCAAAGAAAACTGCAGAGATCAATGGAACAAATATTGAATGTTTTAATATGGATTTATTGAGCAGTTTTAGAAAAAATATCTTCGATGTTATTATATTTAATCCACCATATGTTGTCACAGAAGATGATGAGATCTCAGAAAGCAATATCTCTAGATCATGGGCAGGTGGCGAAAAAGGCAGGATTATAATTGATAAAATGCTACACGACTTACCTTCTATGTTAACCAGCAAAGGAGTTTGCTATTTGGTTGTCATAGCTGAAAATAAACCTTCAGAAATTATTAAAAATATGTCACTTGTGGGTTATGATACTCAAATTGTTCTCGAGAGACGTATAAGAGGAGAATTTTTATCAGTTTTAAAGTTCTATAAAGTTATTTGATATGGTGCACTATTAATTTTACAATTAATTTAGTATTGTTATAATTATTGTATGTAATATATATTGAAAATTTGTTATTAATACATTTGTATGTAAATGTTCCATTATAATATAATTATTAATAATTGATTTTGTTATTGAAACAACTTATTATTATGACATCATTATTAATAATTTAAATTTATATGTTTTAGGTATTACTTTAACCACTAAAGGTTTTGAATGAGAATCTTACTAATATGATAAAAATATTATTAAAATTGACTAAAATATTATAAGTCGAAAGAGTGTCAGAATCATAGAACAATTATATCCTCAGAAAATTGTAGAACAGTTGGTTTTGGCATTAAATATTATTTGTAAAGTATAACAATAGTCAAAGAAAGATCAAAATATTTTTACTTACTTACGAATAATTTAATATTTAAATAAATTTGACTTCAACTCAAAACAAAAGAATTACATTGCCATTATTTGATCATCAAAATTAATAAGTAATATTTTGCTATTCAAAATTTTAGTTTCACTATGGACACCACACAGGTATTGTTCTATAAAAAAGTAAGAGAAAAAGAAGATTATGCAAGATTACAATTTTTCCTAAATAACCAACAACTTATTGAATCACATGCTGTTTCCAAAATTGGAAAATCATCAGAAAAGAAGAAGGAATTAGATGAAGTAGGAAATGAATAATTATCTAATATAATTTGAAGTGATAATAATAGAATAATATTTAATCAACATTTCCATATTTACTTTATCAAAAAACAATCATGTTAGGCTAGAGCTACTGCTAAAGAAGAAGCAAAAACTCTAAAAGAATTAGATCTTGCTCAGAAAAAACGAAAAACAGAATCCAAGACGCACGAAGTATCAGCCGATACATCTTTTTATCCTGATGAATTATTAAAAGATCCCAAATGTTTTGATCAAACCATGAGGGATATTTCACCGGACACTTTAGCACTTTTATATGGTAAATTTACAATGAATATATTAAATCAATTTGCTATTGCTCTTTTCAGCTGAATTTTTTCAATTTTTAATTAAAATTCAGAGGAAGGTGGACGGAAAAAGTATATTCGCGAACGATTGAAGCTGTCGCCAAATCAGAAATTTTACTTTCCCATTGTGACTAGTTACACATACGGATGGTATAAGCCGCATCCAAGTAAAGACAAGAAATACAATAAGTAAGTACACTAAATATATTTATAATGTATTAATATTATAACTAATATATATATTACTAATATATGGCGTAAAATCGCGTGCCCATTTTTTATCACTATTTAGATAATTATATTTTTTTGTCTATTCTAACTTTTTTCTTTTCCACTCGTTCGTGTAATGAGAGCTTATAAGACTTATTTATTGAATCTTAATTGCCATTTTTATTGAAATTAAAAAAAAACAGTGGTGCATTGCATCGTGCCTTGAGGCACGTGCTGGAACTTCCCGTACCGTAATGAAATAGACCAGGAGTATTAAATATTTTGAAACCGAATCAAAATAATATTCGAATCATCTTCCATATTTTAAATAAAATGATTCTTTGTTTTGATTTGGAATCTTGAAATTAAAATAAAATTGTCTTCCCCAAAAACTAACCATTTCTTCAGACTTAAAGTGTTTTTTTTAAGTTTCCGTAGGGTAGTTATATAATAATGGGCCGAAAATCGAAAATGTAAATTTTTGCATATCTTCAAGTTTTGAAGGTTTCTGAACATTTTGGCATACCTCAGAAAAAAATGACGTGTTTGTGTGTGTTTTGTATGTCCGCATTTTTTCGTTCACGTTTTCGGGCGCACGGATCAACCGATTTGAATAATTCAAAAAACATTCGGTTCCTACTGATAAGGAGACGTTCTGATTAGTTTTTGGCAAAGGAAGATCTAGTGCTAAAAATGGTTTTTCAGTTTTTGAGATAACGGAGCGTCCGATTTAAATAATTCAAAAAACATTTTAATTGCTTGACGAAATGAACAAGTGATAAAATTTTTGTAAAGGCAGGTCCAGCGTCTCCGGAGATTCAATAAAAAAAGTTAACAACAAAGCCACATGGCGGTCAAATATAAACATTAGGCAATGTACATCGTATTATCAGATATTTTATAAAGATTATAATGGTAAGTACAATATTTGTGATCGATTCCGTGCCAATGTTTACACGTTAGGCGACTACGCGGCGCTTACGCGCTTTGATATTTCGACTCCAAATCAGCTACGCAACGCGATTGCTTAAAAAATGTTCAAAATTTTCAAAAAAAAAAATGCATTTTTTCAAAAATTTCAAAATTTCTCAAAAACCTAATTTTTTCAAAGTTTTTTTTTTATGCTATGCACCACTAGTTTAAATTATTCCAATCATATTATTCGTTCTTTCAAAAACTGCCATTTATTGCACTCTTTGCTTTGTATCTCCGAAACGCCTGGACCGATCTCTGCCAAAAACTAACTAGCACATCTTTCTATCAACAAGAATAGAATATTTTTGAATCATTCAAATTGGTTAATCCGTTTTCTTTATAACTGAATTTTTTGCATTTTTTGCTTCATATCTCCGACCTACATTTGCCAAAAACTAATCAGCACGTCTTACTATCAATAAAAATGGATTGCGAAATCAGAATTCATACTGATCAGTTTTTGGCATACATCAGCCGGACTGTTTCTTCGTAATTATTAAAGGATTTTTTGCTTTTTTAATGAAACATCATCATGGCAGCAAAGCTCATTGTTGAAATAAACCGACGTCCAAAAATATTATAGGCCTACAAAGAGTCATGAATTATAAAAATTCATTGAAGTTTGGAATAACGGGCCGCGGTTTTAGGCAATACAAAAGCGCACAAGTTTTTTTAAAACATATCAATTGAAAACCACCTTGATTAAGTTAAAGTGAAAATTCGTTTTGGAATTAAACTGTAGAAAATCTTATATAAATAGCTAAATCTCGTTTTTTATTGATAAAGTTGATTATTTAATATTTATTTAAGTTTTTCCAACTTGCCTTAAGACAAAATGCCACTTGTTCTATTTAAATTATCTTTAACTTAATAGTAAAGTTTAGGTAATACACAGTTTATAATAATAAATGTAACAAATATTCAATCAATTTTGAAATATAATATGGATTGATATAATCAATCAGTTTTTTTTACAAAAAATATTTTAAAATTATCATAAAATATTATAATATATATTATTATTATATGTTTTACAGGATTGGTTATATCAACGATACTTTCTATCGCAAGCATGGAATCGAATTGGATCCTAGTTGGTATAGAAATCCCATGGCAGGCGCGCCAGATGTTTGCACTTGCATATATACATAAAAAAAAATTTTACTGGATTTAATTATATAAACATAATATTTAAAAAGTTTATAAAACAACCCAAAAATATACCATTCGCCATTGAACAGAATAATTTTCATAATGAAAACCGAAATGTGCATAGATTGGCGCTGGAATAGTTGCGACAAATTCATTATAAGGGTTAAGGGCTACGGACTACTCCCTTGGTACTTTCTACAATCCTCGTGCAGGAGCAGTGAACCTAATATAAGGTAAATTAATAATATATAATTTACGTGATTAATGTTTTGTCGTGAGATACAAGCGGATAACACTACATAGTGATAATATATATTATTACGTTCAATATTTGTTAAATATAAAGTATATGAGAATGGTAAAATAATAAATAATATAAAATTGTAATTGCTTATGCTTATTTCCTTATTTCTTTTATGATGCTTGGAAAAAATTAAAACTTTATATGAATAATGTATTAAATAAAAATTTATGCTAATATGTTAAAGTTCGTGATCAATCTATATTTTATACCTAAATCTAAACAATCATAAATATATATGTAGATGTTATACTACAGATTTCTTTAATAATATCGAGTTCCACATCTGCCCTCAAAACTTTAATGAGATAAAGATTTAGGATTTAAATAAACGAGTAATATTAATTTTTGCAATTAAATTTTGTACTCTATTTTCAAGGGGGTTCCAAAATTTATCTAAATTTTTAAAGTTTCCAAATATTTATATAAATTTCTTATAGTTTAAGTTTTACTGCATAGTTAATATTGTATTTATGATTTGAAGTGAAGTCACCATCACACGTTTCAAAAAAAAATATTTAAGATTATTTCGTATTTCGGGAATTTCTCCTTTTTCAAGAACTTTGAAAAATTTAAATTAATAAAGTTATAATTATTTATATTTTAGGTAAAATTTAAAGTATATATTTAATTGGTAATACTTTGAGCTTTAGATTGAAGGAATATTAAACAATTAACGAACCCCATTCCACCCATGTAATTATACAAAATGAATTTTTTTTTCAAATTAACGGACGCTTTTGGGATTTGAAAAATAAAATCATAATATATATTATATTAATGCAGATAGTTTTTTGACTGAATTACATCAATTTTATTTGATAAACAGTAATTTATCAATTAAATAATTTAAAAAACTTCGGCATGAATATATGAATGAATTTATTTGAAAGTTTCTATTTAAGTGAGAGTAAATTATATCATCGTTTTAGTTCAAAATTTATTTAAATAAATACTTCAAATCTTAATCATTAATAATTTCTAATAAAATGTTTGTTCTTCAAAATTATACTACTTAACAGATTTTAAAATGATGTTGTTTCCCTGATTTGTCAAAAGACCTAGATTTTGCTCGAAATAACTTCAATATTTACTAGAATATTACTATATTAACTTATTATGTTTTTATGTAAATTCTACGATATAGAAACAATGATTGTGCTCAAATAAAGTTTACAGCTAAAAAGCATTAAAAAGATTATTAAAGGGGTGCTCTAGTAGTGTAGAGTAATGAATTTTAAGTTATTTTATCACTTTTTTAAAATTTCTTTATCAACGTTACAAGAGCACAGAAAAAAATTAAAACAAAAAAGTTAATAATTTAAAAAATCAGCAGCGGTTGAAGTGGGGGGAGTCTCAAAAAGTTGACACGTGATCACGATTGCAACCCTTCTAGTAATCCGAAATAAAAAAAGATTATTAATCTAGAATGATGTCGCTAAGTGGGCGTCTATTAATTACGTGACCGACTTTTTAAGGATTTTTTGACTCCCTCCTTCCCCTTGGTGATATTCAAAATTACCTCCCCGCCTCTACCAACCAAACCTCACGTGTAATTTTAGTTCCGGGAAAACGTGTTGAAATTTTTTATTTCTTTTTAAAATGTTTGGATTTTTAAAAAAAAAATCAGATAAAAAATAAAAACACGTGATATCTTACTATACCCCTCCCTTTCCTACGTGATATTCCGTGATTTTTTGTCAAATGCCCCCCCCACCTAAAAACGTCACGTGATTAATGGATGCTCCCTAAGGTATATACTAGAATTAAGTTAAAAAATAAATTTTTGACAAAATGGGAACTGTTTGCAAAAAAGGATCAATTTCTTACCACTTTTTTTTGAGTTTCTCGATTTTTTTAAAAATAGTAGAATTAAAATTTGGAGATGGGGCTAGCAAAACTTTGATTGAGTTGCGCTCTATCTAAACGTTAATATTAAGAGGTAAAACTTACAGAGGATTGTTTTTTATCTATTTGGAACCATTTGAGCCCCTGGGAGCAAGGAAATTCGAAATGACCATTTTAAGGACCACCCTACTAGTATATGCCTGAGAGGAGTCTAATCGGCGTAGATTATCATGGTCAAATAGCTGTATCTCTGAAAATAATTTAAACTGTTTAAAACCCCTCGTACACATATTCCTAAATACATAAGTTTTGAAAATATGAAAAAAAAAACAGAAAAAACTATTTTTTGAATTTCTACACTAGAATATCCCCTTTTAAGGCGTCCTTTGAATAAGCCTAAATAAGACTTCCAATGCACGTGTAACAATATGACTACTTATAACAAAATTTTCAATTGCGTTGGTTTTATGATTTATTTTAAACAATAAATCTGATTTAAATCACTATCTCATTTTAAATATTATAAAAGCGATTGCATGCAACCAACGGGCAGACAGACAACACAATAACGGTAGCAACAAATTTTCGCACATTTCCTTCAGGAAATTATAAAATGATAAATTATTTTCAAATTTAAGAATGTATAAAAATCGTTTTAGATAATTTAATTAAAAAAATCAACGAATTAAGTGAATGAATGGCGCACGTTTGCGCTACTATTCATATGACCGCGTAAACGCGACGACGAACCGTGTATTATACAAGACCCCCGTTGCTACAACCCTGTCGTGACATTTTAGGGTAGCGTGAGTTGAGAGTGTAAGCTGTCACATAATTAACATGGCTGCCATTGGCATAAATGTTTTATTAAATGTGATAATTTGTGTAATTTTTAGTGAAAGTATTTGCCATCAATTTTACTCATAATCCAATGTTATTTGTCTTGTGCTACAAAACGGTGCGTTCAATAAGTGAATAGTTATAGCTGAAATATCTAAATTGAACCGCAACTGGTGTAAATTTTACCGCAGTACCATATATTACAACCCCCAAGTGATTTCTAGAGCAAAATCTTAATAAAATATCTTCGTAAATTAACTAATAGTACTGAGTGTTTAAATAACATGATTTTTATTATTTTTGTTATTAGAAAAAATATATAGCAATTTTGCTTCATTGATTGGTTATTTGCTCTTTCCACTTTACATGTCAACATAACCTACTTTTGCCCTGGATTCTTGTTAGAATCTACATCTTATAGTCACGGGGGTAGAAATTTGTTAAAAATTTAATTTGTAATGTGTTATTTATTAACAATATAGACAGAAATCATTTGAATTACATATATTACACAAAAATTAAGGGCCTGTAAATAGTTGCAAACGTGAGATAACGATAATTGATAAAATTAATAACTATTTACACGTACAAATTATTGGAAAATTGAAGACACAATGTTATTACTACAAATGTGATTTGAAAATAATTTCAGTTTATACAATTTAATTCAATATATTTAATTTAGTATAATTAATTTTTAAATTAATTATGTACCATATTACTCTTGTCCTCATCTGAATTAATCATTACAGAAAGCGTGCTTAATTGCAAGATGTCATAACGATATCGGTATCAGACGATGGATTAAAACCTTTTGTCCATCCGTGCCATGCAGAAACCTCCTCGCACCAGTATAAACAAAAACATCAGACCAATATCAAACGCAGAACAAAACAAAAATAGTACGCCCACTACTCCAGTAACGCCTACTGTAAACACTTCCGTCAACCCAAACAATTCTACCGAAAATAACATAGCACCAGGAAATTCTGCAGTTTATGTGTTAAGTAACGGAGCCTGCGCCAGCGCCGATAAAGATCATCCAGATGCCCTCGAATTGTTCGATCCGGTTCCTAAGAATAATACTAATGATATATCTAGATATAGCTCCGGTTTCAATGATTCGTCAGATAAATTTGATTGTCAATGGGCTCTGAATTCAACTCAACAAATTAAAAACGCTAATATTAAAACGTCTACATCGCAGCAATCCAATAATCCATCCGAAAGCAGTAAATTTACATATTCTAGCAATTTGGACACATCATCCAACCCTGGAAGATCATCAATAGCACAGGAAACTTCTTCATCTAACGTAGCGTGCTATAATAATCCAAACAGCATTGGATACTCAAGCATTTTGACCAGTAATTTTGGCCAGTCCTCTCTTGCTTCAAATCCAAGAACATTTGAGGAATTTCGAAGATCTAGCGTATCAGTCGGTTATGTTTCCGTATCGGATCTGTGTGGGGCAGATGAAATAGAATTTCTTTTGGACGATATAAGAGATCTGGTAGAACCAGCTAAGTGCAAACCTGAGGACTTCCAAGTAAGTAGTAAATTCATATAATACTTATTTTATTTTACAATATTATGCAAGAGCTCTTGATAAATTCGCTGAGAAAGGCTGATCAGTTTGGAACCGTTTATTCAGTTCACGAATGTAAATTCTTATAAAACACAGACTCAAATCGCTAACAAATACTATTTTATTATTATACTTTTATTTATTCGTTTCTTATTTATTTGCAGGATTTTGAGATAGCCGGTAGCAGAACAGACGCGGTGAGCGTCGAGTTGTCCTTATTGGAGTCCCCATTGGGGGCCCCCATTTCCGTTCACTCATGGGATTCCCATGCACACTACAGGCAGTGTGCGCCACCCCGTATTTTGTCGCCATTGCACGGTGTTCCTATTTATTGCGATAAGAGGAAATTCAAAAGTCCAGCGGTTATATTCAAAATATTATTATTTGTAAGTCAATGAATGTGTGTGTGAATTATCGCTTAAAGCTTTTTATTCATGTGATATTTTGATGATTGTTTTGTTTACGTTATATGCAGATAACGTCCCTATCATGTCTGGTGACTTTATGTTCATCAGGAACCGTTCAGGTCGGTTTGTTCCTACTGCCATTGCTGGGAAGAATACGTCTCATGATGTTTATAACATTATTTTCGATGTTGGTTACAGGATTCATACTTTTTCTTGACATCACGCATATCATAATACTCTTCCCATTTAATTGGAATAAAATTGTAAGTATAAAATTTATTGGCTTGTATGTTTAAATATGTATATGTTTATAGAATTATTGTTTGTTTTCAGAATACCTGGCTTTATCTGTCTATAGGAATTTTGTTTATTATCGGATCGTCATTTCTAGTTCATACAGTATTTTTTGCGACAGACTTTGCATGGGTGCCTAAGCATTCTAAGCATCATATATTTGCAACAGCGGTGAGAAAAGCTTAAATTTTTCAATTTATTTAAATATTGAGTTCATGCTGTAGTCTAATTTATTATTAGACATTATTTTATAATATTCTTTTAACTTAATTTTAAATTGATTCTCTTCTTTGGTCATCTTTTTTTATTTCAGTATTTATTTATATTTTGAATTTTTTTGAAAATTTCGAAATGTTTCAAAGCAATCACGCTTCGTTACGTCCTTGAGTGAAATATCGAAGCGCGTAAGCGCCGCGCTGCGGTCTAACGCTTATACATTGGTACGGAACGCATAGAAATCTAAACAAAATTTGTACTTATTACTAAAATCTTTATCTTAATCTTTATAAAATCTGATCTTTATAAAATATCTGAAAATTCGATGCGCGTATGACTAATAATCATTTTTGTCCGCCAAATGGCTTTTTTTTTCCTTTTTTTAATGGATCTCCAAAACCGCTTGACCTGCCTTTCTAACAATTTAATCAGTTTTGTTAAAAAGTTAAAAAATAATTATTGTTAAACAAAAGTTTGAGATATATTTTTAATCAGATAATTACACAAATTGAAATAGACAAAAAATGCACAAGTTAAAATAAACAAACTCTTCGGTAAAAAAAAGTTCGATCTTCAGATATTAGTAAAACACTGAAATTAAATAATTATCCCGAAGAAGTTTCTTTTTTGCCAAATCATTCGATTAGCTAATTTACATCTTTAGACAGAGTTCTTTTTTTAAATTCTACAATTAATTACGAAGAAACGACGCGGTCGATTTTTACGAAAAACTTATAGCCAACTGACAACTTAAGAGTTTTTGAATGTTCAAAATCGGTTCAGAAATGTCGAAATGTCGGATTATTTGAATCTTTGGATCAACCGATTTAAATGATTAAAAGAACATTCGATTCGTGTTGATAAATTGGCAAAAGCAGGTCCAGCGGTTTCGGAGATGCAATAACAATTAAAAGGTTATCAATCAATTTGGTGATGCAGTTTTTGAAAGAACTCATCATCCGATTAGGATGTTTAAAAAATATATCGACGGTGTAAAACAATGATTAGTTTCAAGTTAACAGTATTTATAATATTTATTTAAAAAAAATGTAAACCATTGTCATTTCTCATTGATCAATTTGATGGATCATTGATTAATTTTATTTCTCGAATATTTAGTTACTGTTTGGATTCGATAATATAACTACACGTTTGTATTCCTAAATGGAATTATGATTTATGTTCACATAAGAAACACACAAATATAAACAACCAGAAAATTAGCCATCTTGTGTGAAGTTCTTTAGATTTAATATTATAGTAATGACAGACGATATTACATTCCATAAGAGATAAGAGAGTAAAACGAAAGTGCTTGCAAACCACTAATCATCTTCTTTACTCGTACATCAGCATAATAAAAAAAAACTAAATAAAAATAAAAACTAAACTTTAAATAATAAAAAAAAATTCGGGGCTTCTTGCGAGGCCCAATGAAGCGCAAAGCCGTCGGCGGCCGTGATCATGTTTTTCCTTATTTAAAGTTATCTATCTATCTTTTATTATTGTCTATCTATTATTAGTTATATATCTATCTTTTTTATTCTAGATGGTAGGTTACTTGTGTTCATTAGAGGCATTTTTAGTGACGCAACTCACCCGATGCATGTCGCCTTACACAGCAGTTCCCGAAGATATAAGCGAACTTTGTTTGAACGATGGAAACGCGGACGTTCAAAATAATACCACCTCACCGCCAGTTAGACCCGTTTGCTACCAACATCACAGTTTTCAGGTATAAATCTCACTATTATCTCATATTGTAAACAAAAACATTGGCCAACGAATCTTAATTGATTTGTACTGCAAGAATTCCTCCACTCGGCTATTAATTTAATAAATTTATCAAATTATGTTAGAAATTTGAAAAAAAAAAACAGAATTAGAATTATTTCTTCAATTTTCAATATACTGCAGGTGCTGGATTCCGTGTTATTATTACTCTTATGTGTACAGTTCACATAATATATGCCTAGTAAAAATATTTACTTATTTCTTAGTTGCTCTATTTATTTCATGATGGTTTTCAAAGAAATTGATTCTTCAAACAATTCTACGTCATTGATATCACAGAATTCAACATCTCTAAATTTACTGTACAAATTGAAACAACTTTATTTCATTTCCTAATGTTCCATAACACAGGAAAAATTTATTAACTTCCCGTAGTAGATTTCCCGATTTCAAAAATTTAAAAACCATTTGATGTATCTCGATTAGAACTAGTGTTTATCAATTTTGCGCGACGATCAGCCAAGCCGTTTCCTTGCAAATCGCAGGAAAGTGAAAAATTTTTCGTCCACGCTTTAGACCGCAATTCTGAATCGATTTTGAAAATTCAAAAGCAGTTCGAAAGATATTGGTTGGGAATCGTGCTGATTAGTTTTTGGTAAAGATTGGCCGGGCCGTTTTCTTGTAATAAAGTGTTAAAAAAAATTTCGATGATTTTTGACGGTAGATACCATAGTCTTAAAGATCGTACTAAAATATTACGGCCCTACGACAAGTCGTTTAATTTTTAAAATTCTTCAAAGTTTGCAAAAATTAGTATCGTTTTTTCGCATTTGTCGAAATTAGACCTTTCATCGACGTTTGCTCAAAAACGCCTGAACCGATTTCAGAAATTTAACAAAAATTTCTGAATTTAACAAAATGACTAAAGGACATTAAGTGATTTTTTACAAATTTAAAATCACGATGAACAAAAGTATTACATTTTCTTAATACTGATTTGTGATTTTTGATTTGCCCAATAATCACATAAGGGTTGAAAGGGCGGGAGGGCTTTGACAAAGAATCACAAAATATAACAAGGAGGAGAGGGTTTTAGTAAGATATCACATGTATTTGTTTTTTAACAGAATTTGAAAAAAAGTCAAACTTTTCAATAAGTTTTCAAGAATTTTACGATATTTTCTGCGTACTAGAAACATACAAGAGAGGGGATAATTTTTGAAAATTACCGCCGATCACCAAGGGACAGGAGAGTCCAAAAATCCTTAAAAATTAATCACGTAATTAATGGACAGCCTTTTACGAAGGGGGAATTTGCTAATTACCTTTACTCTTATAATTAACAGTATTGAAAT
>NW_020537324.1:28834313-28853286 GCF_003426905.1 Ctenocephalides felis
TTTCCTAAATAACCAACAACTTATTGAATCACATGCTGTTTCCAAAATTGGAAAATCATCAGAAAAGAGAAGGATTAGATGAAGTAGGAAATGAATAATTATCTAATATAATTTGAAGTGATAATAATAGAATAATATTAATCAACATTTCCATATTTACTTTATCAAAAAACAATCATGTTAGGCTAGAGCTACTGCTAAAGAAGAAGCAAAAACTCTAAAAGAATTAGATCTTGCTCAGAAAAACGAAAAACAGAATCCAAGACGCACGAAGTATCAGCCGATACATCTTTTTATCCTGATGAATTATTAAAAGATCCCAAATGTTTTGATCAAACCATGAGGGATATTTCACCGGACACTTTAGCACTTTTATATGGTAAATTTACAATGAATATATTAAATCAATTTGCTATTGCTCTTTTCAGCTGAATTTTTTCAATTTTAATTAAAATTCAGAGGAAGGTGGACGGAAAAAGTATATTCGCGAACGATTGAAGCTGTCGCCAAATCAGAAATTTTACTTTCCCATTGTGACTAGTTACACATACGGATGGTATAAGCCGCATCCAAGTAAAGACAAGAAATACAATAAGTAAGTACACTAAATATATTTATAATGTATTAATATTATAACTAATATATATATTACTAATATATGGCGTAAAATCGCGTGCCCATTTTTTATCACTATTTAGATAATTATATTTTTTTTGTCTATTCTAACTTTTTTCTTTTCCACTCGTTCGTGTAATGAGAGCTTATAAGACTTATTTATTGAATCTTAATTGCCATTTTTATTGAAATTAAAAAAAAAACAGTGGTGCATTGCATCGTGCCTTGAGGCACGTGCTGGAACTTCCCGTACCGTAATGAAATACGCCAGGAGTATTAAATATTTTGAAACCGAATCAAAATAATATTCGAATCATCTTCCATATTTTAAATAAAATGATTCTTTGTTAACTTCCCGTAGGGTAAGTTATAGTAATCGTCCAAAAATCGAAATCAAAAAATTTCACATTTCTCGACGTTTTGAAGGTTTCTGAACATTTTGGCATACCTCAGAAAAAATGGATGTATGTGTGTGTGTGTGGTGTGTGTGTGTGTGTGTGTTTTGTATGTCCGCGTTTTTTCGTCCACGTTTTCGGGCGCACGGATCAACCGATTTGAATGGTTTAAAAAACATTCGATTCCTATTGATAGGGAGATGTGCTGATTAGTTTTTGGCAAAGGCAGGTCCAGCCGTTACGGAGATATGGAGCAAAGAGTGCAAAAAATAGAAAGCGAGTTTTTGAGAGAACGGATCAACCGATTTGAATGGTTTAAAAAACATTCGATTCCTATTGATAGGGAGATGTGCTGATTAGTTTTTGGCAAAGGTAGGCCCAGAGGTTTCGGAGATACAGAGCTAAATTTAAAAAAAATGGCTGTTTTTGAGAGAACTAAGCGTCCGATTTAAATGATTCAAAGAACTTTCTGCTTTTTTCAACAAAATAATTGATTTTGGAAAAAAAAATTTTTTGTTTCTAATTTTTTTTTTCAAAAATTTTTTTTGTAATTTTGGATTAAAAATTCAAAAAATCACCCAAGCTAAGCACAGTCTAAGCGCCACTCTGGTACAAATGTTTACCCAAGTGCGTTTAGACTGTTTGTGTACTGGAGCACTTTTCCAATTTTGTGAAAATTATTGAAAAATGTGAAAATGCCGCCAAGCTGAGCACAGTATAAGTGAAAATGTCGCACAGAATTATTTGCAAATGCGTTTAGACTGTGACTATGCGGGAGCACTTTTTCAATTTTGTGTAAATTTGGCAACTATTTTTTTTTTTGAATTTGATTCGAAATGAAATGACGATTGTTAATGTTCTGGAGATGATAAATTGATTTATTTATAATTAACTTTCCATAGGGTAAGTAATCGCAAAAAAATCGAAAATGAAAATTTTTATATATCTTTTACGTTTCAGAGGTTTCTGAATATGTTGGCATACCTTGGAGAAAATTTATGTATGTGTGTGTGTGTGTGCGTGCATGTGTGTGTGTTCGGATACAAATTTTCGTCGGGAACACGGATTTCGGGAGCACGGATGAAGCAATTTGAATAATTCAAAAAATATTCTAGCCGTTCCGAAGATATGGGGCAAAAAGGGCCAAAAACGGTAACTCAGTTTTTAAGAGATTTGTATAGTTCAAAAAACATTTTACTTGTATTAACAAGATGAAGATTTGATCAAATTTTCATGAAAATAGGTCTAGCGGTTTCAGAGATCTAGTAAAAAAAACTAAAAAAAATAACATTTGGCGGTCAACAATAATCATTAGACATTAGACATATGCATATCAAATTATCAGATATTTTATTGAGATTTTAACAATAAGTATAAGTTTTGTTTACATTCCTATAGGTTCCGTACCAATGTTTTTCCGTTAGACAGCGACGCGGCGCTTACGCGCTTTATATTTTGTCTCTATGCTGTTAAAGCAGTACGATTGCTTTGAAAAAAAGTTCAGATCTTCCAAAATATATCAAAATGAAGATAACATTTTTTCCAAAAAAAAAATTTTATAAAAAAAATTGTTTAAAATTTTTTTAAAAAAAAAATTTTTTTTTCAAAAAAAAGTAATTTTTTGTCCAATTTAAAATTTCTAAAAAATCTTATTTTTTCGAAGTAAAATTTTTTGCAAAAATGTTAATCGTTTTTAAAAAAATAATAATTTTTGGCACGGGAAGTTCCAGCAATTTGCCTTAAGGCACGATGCCTTAATTGCCTTAAGACAGAATTCCACTTACAGCTAGTTTTGATTTGGAATCTTGAAATTAAAATAAAATTGTCTTCCCCAAAAACTAACCATTTCTTCAGACTTAAAGTGTTTTTTTTAAGTTTCCGTAGGGTAGTTATATAATAATGGGCCGAAAATCGAAAATGTAAATTTTTGCATATCTTCAAGTTTTGAAGGTTTCTGAACATTTTGGCATACCTCAGAAAAAAATGACGTGTTTGTGTGTGTTTTGTATGTCCGCATTTTTTCGTTCACGTTTTCGGGCGCACGGATCAACCGATTTGAATAATTCAAAAAACATTCGGTTCCTACTGATAAGGAGACGTTCTGATTAGTTTTTGGCAAAGGAAGATCTAGTGCTAAAAATGGTTTTTCAGTTTTTGAGATAACGGAGCGTCCGATTTAAATAATTCAAAAAACATTTTAATTGCTTGACGAAATGAACAAGTGATAAAATTTTGTAAAGGCAGGTCCAGCGTCTCCGGAGATTCAATAAAAAAAGTTAACAACAAAGCCACATGGCGGTCAATATAAACATTAGGCAATGTACATCGTATTATCAGATATTTTATAAAGATTATAATGGTAAGTACAATATTTGTGATCGATTCCGTGCCAATGTTTACACGTTAGGCGACTACGCGGCGCTTACGCGCTTTGATATTTCGACTCCAAATCAGCTACGCAACGCGATTGCTTAAAAAATGTTCAAAATTTTCAAAAAAAAAAATGCATTTTTTCAAAAATTTCAAAATTTCTCAAAAACCTAATTTTTTCAAAGTTTTTTTTTTATGCTATGCACCACTAGTTTAAATTATTCCAATCATATTATTCGTTCTTTCAAAAACTGCCATTTATTGCACTCTTTGCTTTGTATCTCCGAAACGCCTGGACCGATCTCTGCCAAAAACTAACTAGCACATCTTTCTATCAACAAGAATAGAATATTTTTGAATCATTCAAATTGGTTAATCCGTTTTCTTCATAACTGAATTTTTTGCATTTTTTGCTTCATATCTCCGACCTACATTTGCCAAAAACTAATCAGCACGTCTTACTATCAATAAAAATGGATTGCGAAATCAGAATTCATACTGATCAGTTTTTGGCATACATCAGCCGGACTGTTTCTTCGTAATTATTAAAGGATTTTTTGCTTTTTTAATAAAATATCATCATGGCAGCAAAGCTCATTGTTGAAATAAACCGACGTCCAAAAATATTATAGGCCTACAAAGAGTCATGAATTATAAAAATTCATTGAAGTTTGGAATAACGGGCCGCGGTTTTAGGCAATACAAAAGCGCACAAGTTTTTTTAAAACATATCAATTGAAAACCACCTTGATTAAGTTAAAGTGAAAATTCGTTTTGGAATTAAACTGTAGAAAATCTTATATAAATAGCTAAATCTCGTTTTTTATTGATAAAGTTGATTATTTAATATTTATTTAAGTTTTTCCAACTTGCCTTAAGACAAAATGCCACTTGTTCTATTTAAATTATCTTTAACTTAATAGTAAAGTTTAGGTAATACACAGTTTATAATAATAAATGTAACAAATATTCAATCAATTTTGAAATATAATATTTGGATTGATATTATCAGTTTTTTTACAAAAATATTTTAAAATTATCATAAAATATTATAATATATATTATATTATATGTTTTACAGAATTGGTTATATCAACGATACTTTCTATCGCAAGCATGGAATCGAATTGGATCCTAGTTGGTATAGAAATCCCATGGCAGGCGCGCCAGATGTTTGCACTTGCATATATACATAAAAAAAAATTTTACTGGATTTAATTATATAAACATAATATTTAAAAAGTTTATAAAACAACCCAAAAATATACCATTCGCCATTGAACAGAATAATTTTCATAATGAAAACCGAAATGTGCATAGATTGGCGCTGGAATAGTTGCGACAAAACAAATTCATTATAAGGGTTAAGGGCTACGGACTTACTCCCTTGGTACTTTCTACAATCCTCGTGCAGGAGCAGTGAACCTAATATAAGGTAAATTAATAATACATAATTTACGTGATTAATGTTTTGCCATGAGATACAAGCGGACAACACTATATTATTACGTTCAATATTTGTTAAATATAAAATAGATCAGAATGATAAAATAATCAAATAATATAAAATTGTAATTGCATATGCTTATTTCTTTTATGATACTTCCCAGTAAACCACAAAACGTAATGAAAACGTTAATAGAACGTAACAGATTATACGTAAAACATAACGGTTACGTAACCTAAGAGGCACACAGACGTATCTATTTCCGCCTCATAAACGTAACGGCCTGTTTAGTTACGCGAAAACATAACGGTTTCGTTTTTGTAACGTTTCCAAATTGCGCGAAAACGTAACTGTTTCGTTTTTGTTAGGTTTCTAAATTACTAAATTAACGTGTAGGTGTCTTTGATGTAACTTAAAAATTTAATAAAATTTCCTGTAAATATAGAAACCATTTTTTATATTAATTTTATTTCATTTTATAATTAAGAATTTACAAAATTTACATAACATATACTTAAAATTACAAAACTACAGAATATAAATTTGGATTTTAAAAATTTGATTAATCTAAAACAAAAAATAACAATTCTAACAAATTTCTATTTAACAGGATGGAATTAAATGTTTTATTTTGATTATAAAATTTTAACCATTGAAAATAAGTCTTGTGTAAAATTCTTGGCAACCTTTGTTTATCAAATTGAAACCATTTCACTGCTTTCTGTTTGTAAATGTATCTAAAACAGAACCAAACAGGTTAGAAACAATTTCTACAAATTGTTTATTGATAATATTGATTTAAATTTTTTGTAACATTACCTCTAAAAATATTCATTATTTTCAAGTTATTGACAGCTAGGCAGTCCTTTCAACAATACCAAAAACATATTAATTCTTCATCGAATTACACTTTAGACAATAAAGAAGATTTTAGTCTCTGAATTTTTAAATATATTTTTGCTGAAGTAAAAACAATAGAAGGTTATGATTTGGAAATATTGTGATTATTATTATAAATTGTAACAATACTTCTAATTACCTCTATTTACTTTCATTATTTATTAAGAACAAAGTGCAGCTAATTCCTTTATGAACGTATTGCTCAAATATTGTCTTAATTGTTTCTTGTCAGTTCAGCCAAATTTCATCCACCGACTTTTAAATCATATTTTTGCTAAAACTAAATCATAAAAAATTAATACTAAATCATCTAATCATCTCTAACTATCATAATGGGGTATACCAATTCCATGACACATGACACGAGTGTCATCATTTAATGCTGTAAAAAATTTTATTCTTCTTCAAATCATTTTTTCGTGATGATGGTGGATTATTATTTTATATTCTAACTTTGCATTCATATTCTTTATTTGAGCAAATATCTTTATTATGTTCTGAGTCATTATATTTCTTCAATTGAAAACCATTGTATTAGTTTTTATTCCTGTTTAGCCGAACTATATTATTGTTACAAATATTAAATTTGTATTTGTATATCTCATTTTTACTAACCTTTTGACTCAACATTGCAATAATCATTGAGGTTATGATTTTTTTGTAGAATTTAATTATTATTTGATAAACATACATTTGATGAAAACATCTACAAATAACAAAATACGCGAATAGAATTTCCATTAAGGTCCAACTATATACTGAAAAAAAAATCATTATTATAATAATATATAAATTAAAATAATTTACACATGTTTTATATTTATACTTACCTTGATCGATTCCATTTTAAACATTTTAACTGCACACTGCATAACTAATACGTTCTACATTAATCATATAAAATATTAATCATATAAATAATGATTAAATAAATGCTTCAAAAGAATGAAATAATTTGCTTGTCAAAAGATCTTCAATATGAAGCGTCCATTAGAGTCATTAGTCATAGACAGAAAAGTAAAATATATAGAGTCACGAATAACTTTCAATTGTATTTTCGTGCATAGAGTCTCGCATACATAAAAGAGTAGAACACGTAACCTATCTTTTTGACAGTTTTGTGAAACAGCTGTACCACACCATCCATTTTGTATGTTAAACTTACAAAACACTGTAACTGAACGGTTACGTTATGAAGAAAACCATGCATTAACGTTTAAAGGTTACAATTAAACGTAACATTTACGTTTTATTAACGTAACCATAAAATACATAACAACGTTTCTTCTGTGCTACGTTACTTTAACTTTATGTGACGTTTGTGGTTTACTGGGTTGGAAAAAATTTAAACTTTGCTTCATATGAATAATTAATTAATTAAAAATGTGTGCTATTATGTGTTAAAGTTCATGACAATCTATATGTTGTATCTAAACCTAAACAATCATAAATATATTTATAATTTATCATAAATATATATGCAGATGTTATACTACAGATTTCTTTAATAATTTTGAGGGCTATCAAAACTATAATGAGATAAAGATTCAGGATTTAAATAAACGAGTAATTTTAATTTTAAAAATATTTAATTTTTGGGTTCAATGTATCTAAAATTTTCAAAGTTACCAAATATTTATATAAATATTTTATAGTTTATACTGCATATTTAATATTAAATATTTATAATATTAAGTGAAGTCTCCGTACTTAAAAGAAACATTAACGATTATTTCGTATTTCGGGAATATCTCCCTTATCAATAACTTTGAAAAATTCAAAGTAATAAAATTTTAATTATTTATATTATAAGTATAATTAGAAATTATAATTGGTAATACTTTGAGCTTTAGATTGAAGGCATGTTAAACGATTAACGGACATCCCATTCCATTCATATAAGTATAATTATACTAAATGAAAAATTCAATTATTCTTTTTTTAAAAAAAATTATATATATATATATATATATATATATATATATATATATATATAATTCAGATAGTCTTTTGACTGAATTACATCAATTTTATTCAACAGTAATTTATCAATTAAATAATTTTAAAAACTTTGGCAATAATATATAAATGATTTAAATTTATTTGAGTGAGAGTAACTCATAACATCGTTTTAGTTCAAAATTTATTTAAATAAATACTTCAAATCTTAATCATTAATAATTTCTAATAAAATGTATGTTTTTCAAAATCAAACTACTTTTTAAACAGATTTTAAAATAGTGTTGTTTCTACGATTTGTCAAAAGACTTGGATTTTACTCGAATGAATTCAATATTTACTAGAATATTATTATTAACTTATTATGTTATTACATGAATTCTGCGATATAGAAACAGCGATTGTGCTAAATAATTTTTGAGGGGGTATTCTAGTGTAGATTAATTAATTTTAAGTCATTTTATCACCGTTTTTATAATTTCTTCATCAGCGTTATAAGAGCACAGAAAAAAATTAAAACAAAAAAAGTTAATAATTTTAAAAATCAACATTGGTTGAAGTGGGAGGGAGGTCTCAAAAAGTTTACACGTGACCATGACCACAATTGCAACCCTCCTATAGTAATTCGATATAAAAAAGGATTATTAATTTAGAATGATGTCGCTAAGAGGGTGTCACGTGATCGACTTTTTAAGGGTTTTTGGACCAACCCTCTCCCTTGGTGATACGTGGTGATATTTAAAATTACCCCCTCCTCTCCCATCAAACCTCACGTGTAATTTTAGTTCCAGGAGAAAATAGTAAAATTTTTGATTTTGAAATAAAAACACGTGATATCTTACTATACCCCTCCCTCCCCCACGTGATATTTCGTGATTTTTTGTCAAATCCCTACTCCCCCTAATAACCTCACGTGATTAATGGACGTTAAAAAATAAATTTTTGATAAAATGGTGACTGTTTGCAAAAAAGGATAAATTTCTTACCACCTTTTTTGAGTTTCTCGATTTTTTCTAAAAATAATAGAATTAAAATTTGGATAATCGGCGTAGATTATCATGGTCAAATAGCTGTATCTCTAAAAATAATTTAAACTGTTAAAAATCCCCTCGTACACATTTAAATAGTTAAGTTTTCAAAATATGAAAAAAAACAGAAAAACTATTTTTTGAATTTCTACACTAGGGGGCGTCCATTAATCACTTGAGCGAGGTTTTAAGGACTTTTTGACTCCCCCTCCCTCTTGGTGATATTCAGAATTACCCACCCTCCCCCACAAATCATCACGTGTATTTTTAGTTACGTGATAGAACTGTAATTTTTTAATTTTTTTTTAAATGTTTGATTTTTTTAAAAAAAATTCTTACTATACCCTTCCCTCCCCTACGTGATATTTTGTGATTTTTTGTCAAACCCCCCTCCCCCTAAAAACCTCACGTGAATAATGGACGCGCCCCTAGAATATCCCCTTAAAGCGTCCTTTGAATAAGCCTAAATAAGACTAACTTCTAATGCACGTGTAACAATATGACTACTTATAACAAATTTTGCAATTGCGTTGGTATATATATATATATATATATATATATATATATATATATATATATTAAACAATAAATCTGATTTAAATCACTATCTCATTTTAAATATTCTAAAAGCGATTGCATGCAACCAACGGGCAGACAGACAACACAACGCGGTTGCAATAAATTTTTGTACTTTTCCTTCACGACAGGAATTATAAAATGTTAAATTACTTTCAAATTTAAGAATGTATAAAAATCGTTTTAGGTGATTTAATAAAAAAAATCAACGAATTATGTGAATGAATGGCGCACGTTTGCGCTACTATTCATATGACCGCGTAAACGCGACGACGAACCGTGTATTATACAAGACCCCCGTTGCTACAACCCTGTCGTGACATTTTAGGGTAGCGTGAGTTGAGAGTGTAAGCTGTCACATAATTAACATGGCTGCCATTGGCATAAATGTTTTATTAAATGTGATAATTTGTGTAATTTTTAGTGAAAGTATTTGCCATCAATTTTACTCATAATCCAATGTTATTTGTCTTGTGCTACAAAACGGTGCGTTCAATAAGTGAATAGTTATAGCTGAAATATCTAAATTGAACCGCAACTGGTGTAAATTTTACCGCAGTACCATATATTACAACCCCCAAGTGATTTCTAGAGCAAAATCTTAATAAAATATCTTCGTAAATTATCTAATAGTACTGAGTGTTTGGATAACATGATTTTTATTATTTTTGTTATTAGAAAAAATATATAGCAATTTTGCTTCATTGATTGGTTATTTGCTCTTTCCACTTTACATGTCAACATAACCTACTTTTGCCCTGGATTCTTGTTAGAATCTACATCTTGTAGTCACGGGGGTAGAAATTTGTTAAAATTTTAATTTGTAATGTGTTATTTATTAACGATGTAGACAGAAATCATTTGAATTACATATATTACACAAAAATTAAAGGCCTGTAAATAATTGCAAACGTGAGATAACGATAATTGATAAAATTAATAACTATTTAGACGTACAAATTATTGGAAAATTGAAGACACATTGTTATTACTACATATGTGATTTGAAAATAATGTGTGTTTATACAATTTAATTCAATAGATTTAATTTAGTATATTTAATTTTTAAATTAATTATGTACCATATTGCTCTTGTCCTCATCTGAATTAATTATTACAGAAAGCGTGCTTAATTGCAAGATGTCATAACGATATCGGTATCAGACGATGGATTAAAACCTTTTGTCCATCCGTGCCATGCAGAAACCTCCTCGCACCAGTATAAACAAAAACATCAGACCAATATCAAACGCAGAACAAAACAAAAATAGTACGCCCACTACTCCAGTAACGCCTACTGTAAACACTTCCGTCAACCCAAACAATTCTACCGAAAATAACATAGCACCAGGAAATTCTGCAGTTTATGTGTTAAGTAACGGAGCCTGCGCCAGCGCCGATAAAGATCATCCAGATGCCCTCGAATTGTTCGATCCGGTTCCTAAGAATAATACTAATGATATATCTAGATATAGCTCCGGTTTCAATGATTCGTCAGATAAATTTGATTGCCAATGGGCTCTGAATTCAACTCAACAAATTAAAACCGCTAATATTAAAACGTCTACATCGCAGCAATCCAATAATCCATCCGAAAGCAGTAAATTTACATATTCTAGCAATTTGGACACATCATCCAACCCTGGAAGATCATCAATAGCACAGGAAACTTCTTCATCTAACGTAGCGTGCTATAATAATCCAAACAGCATTGGATACTCAAGCATTTTGACCAGTAATTTTGGCCAGTCCTCTCTTGCTTCAAATCCAAGAACATTTGAGGAATTTCGAAGATCTAGCGTATCAGTCGGTTATGTTTCCGTATCGGATCTGTGTGGGGCAGATGAAATAGAATTTCTTTTGGACGATATAAGAGATCTGGTAGAACCAGCTAAGTGCAAACCTGAGGACTTCCAAGTAAGTAGTAAATTCATATAATACTTATTTTATTTTACAATATTATGCAAGAGGTCTTGATAAATTCGCTGAGAAAGGCTGATCAGTTTGGAACCGTTTATTCAGTTCACGAATGTAAATTCTTATAAAACACAGACTCAAATCGCTAACAAATATTATTTTATTATTATACTTTTATTTATTCGTTTCTTATTTATTTGCAGGATTTTGAGATAGCCGGTAGCAGAACAGACGCGGTGAGCGTCGAGTTGTCCTTATTGGAGTCCCCATTGGGGGCCCCCATTTCCGTTCACTCATGGGATTCCCATGCACACTACAGGCAGTGTGCGCCACCCCGTATTTTGTCGCCATTGCACGGTGTTCCTATTTATTGCGATAAGAGGAAATTCAAAAGTCCAGCGGTTATATTCAAAATATTATTATTTGTAAGTCAATGAATGTGTGTGTGAATTATCGCTTAAAGCTTTTTATTCATGTGATATTTTGATGATTGTTTTGTTTACGTTATATGCAGATAACGTCCCTATCATGTCTGGTGACTTTATGTTCATCAGGAACCGTTCAGGTCGGTTTGTTCCTACTGCCATTGCTGGGAAGAATACGTCTCATGATGTTTATAACATTATTTTCGATGTTGGTTACAGGATTCATACTTTTTCTTGACATCACGCATATCATAATACTCTTCCCATTTAATTGGAATAAAATTGTAAGTATAAAATTTATTGGCTTGTATGTTTAAATATGTATATGTTTATAGAATTATTGTTTGTTTTCAGAATACCTGGCTTTATCTGTCTATAGGAATTTTGTTTATTATCGGATCGTCATTTCTAGTTCATACAGTATTTTTTGCGACAGACTTTGCATGGGTGCCTAAGCATTCTAAGCATCATATATTTGCAACAGCGGTGAGAAAAGCTTAAATTTTTCAATTTATTTAAATATTGAGTTCATGCTGTAGTCTAATTTATTATTAGACATTATTTTATAATATTCTTTTAACTTAATTTTAAATTGATTCTCTTCTTTGGTCATCTTTTTTTATTTCAGTATTTATTTATATTTTGAATTTTTTTGAAAATTTCGAACTTTTTTTCGAAGCAATCACGCTTCGTTACGTCCTTGAGTGAATATCGAAGCGCGTAAGCGCCGCGCTGCGGTCTAACGCTTATACATTGGTACGGAACGCATAGAAATCTAAACAAAATTTGTACTTATTACTAAAATCTTTATCTTAATCTTTATAAAATCTGATCTTTATAAAATATCTGAAAATTCGATGCGCGTATGACTAATAATCATTTTTGTCCGCCAAATGGCTTTTTTTTTCCTTTTTTTAATGGATCTCCAAAACCGCTTGACCTGCCTTTCTAACAATTTAATCAGTTTTGTTAAAAAGTTAAAAAATAATTATTGTTAAACAAAAGTTTGAGATATATTTTTAATCAGATAATTACACAAATTGAAATAGACAAAAAATGCACAAGTTAAAATAAACAAACTCTTCGGTAAAAAAAAGTTCGATCTTCAGATATTAGTAAAACACTGAAATTAAATAATTATCCCGAAGAAGTTTCTTTTTTGCCAAATCATTCGATTAGCTAATTTACATCTTTATACAGAGTTCTTTTTTTAAATTCTACAATTAATTACGAAGAAACGACGCGGTCGATTTTTACGAAAAACTTATAGCCAACTGACAACTTAAGAGTTTTTGAATGTTCAAAATCGGTTCAGAAATGTCGAAATGTCGGATTATTTGAATCTTTGGATCAACCGATTTAAATGATTAAAAGAACATTCGATTCCTGTTGATAAATTGGCAAAAGCAGGCCCAGCGGTTTCGGAGATGCAAAAACAATTAAAAAGTTATCAATCAATTTGGTGATGCAGTTTTTGAAAGAACTCATCATCCGATTAGGATGTTTAAAAAATATATCGACGGTGTAAAACAATGATTAGTTTCAAGTTAACAGTATTTATAATATTTATTTAAAAAAAATGTAAACCATTGTCATTTCTCATTGATCAATTTTGATGGATCATTGATTAATTTTATTTCTCGAATATTTAGTTACTGTTTGGATTCGATAATATAACTACACGTTTGTATTCCTAAATGGAATTATGATTTATGTTCACATAAGAAACACACAAATATAAACAACCAGAAAATTAGCCATCTTGTGTGAAGTTCTTTAGATTTAATATTATAGTAATGACAGACGATATTACATTCCATAAGAGATAAGAGAGTAAAACGAAAGTGCTTGCAAACCACTAATCATCTTCTTTACTCGTACATCAGCATAATAAAAAAAAACTAAATAAAAATAAAAACTAAACTTTAAATAATAAAAAAAAATTCGGGGCTTCTTGCGAGGCCCAATGAAGCGCAAAGCCGTCGGCGGCCGTGATCATGTTTTTCCTTATTTAAAGTTATCTATCTATCTTTTATTATTGTCTATCTATTATTAGTTATATATCTATCTTTTTTATTCTAGATGGTAGGTTACTTGTGTTCATTAGAGGCATTTTAGTGACGCAACTCACCCGTTGCATGTCGCCTTACACAGCAGTTCCCGAAGATATAAGCGAACTTTGTTTGAACGATGGAAACGCGGACGTTCAAAATAATACCACCTCACCGCCAGTTAGACCCGTTTGCTACCAACATCACAGTTTTCAGGTATAAATCTCACTATTATCTCATATTGTAAACAAAAAACATTGGCCAACGAATCTTAATTGATTTGTATTGCAAGAATTCCTCCACTCGGCTATTAATTTAATAAATTTATTAAATTATGTTAGAAATTTGAAAAAAAAAAAAAACAGAATTAGAATTATTTCTTCAGTTTTCAATATCCTGCAGGTGATGGATTCCGTGTTATTATTACACTTATGTGTACAGTTCACATAATATATGCCTGGTAAAAATATTTACTTATTTCTTAGTTGCTCTATTTATTTCATGATGGTTTTCAAAGAAATTGATTCTTCAAACAATAATTCTACGTAATTGATTTCGTCACAGGATTCAACATTTCTAAATTTACTGTACAAATTGATACAACTTTATTTCATTTCGTAACGTTCCATATCACAGCAAAACTTTATTAACTTCCCGAAGAAGAATTCCCGATTTCAAAAATGCAAAAGCCATTCCATGTATCTCGATAAGGACTAGCGTATATCAAGTTTGCGCGACGATCAGCCAAGCCGTTTCCTTGAAAATCGCGCAGAAAAGTGAAAGATGTTTCGTCCACGTTTTAGCCCGCAATTCTGAATCGATTAGAAAGATAAATTCGAAAGATATTGGTTGGGAATCGTGCTGATTAGTTTTTGGTAAAGATCGGCTGGGCCGTTTTCTTGTAATAAAGTGTTAAAAAAAATTTCGATGATTTTTATGATTTTTTTTTGACGGTAGATACCATAGTCTTATAGATCATACTAAAATATTACGGCCCTACGACAAGTCGTTTAATTTTAAAAATTCTTCAAAGTTTGCAAAAATTAGTATCGTTTTTTTGCATTTGTCAAAATTAGACCTTTCATCGACGTTTGCTCAAAAACGCCTGAACCGATTTCAGAAATTTAAAATCCATTTGATGTATCTCAATGAGGATTATCCTTTCTCAGTTTTGTGCGACGATCGGCCGAGCCGTTTCTTTGTAATTTGGAAAAAAGTGTTAAACTTTTCGACCACATTTAAGCTCATACTATCGAATCTATTTTAAAAAATCAAAAACTTTTCGAAAGATATTAGTTGGGATGTATACTTGATTAGTTTTAGGTGAAAATCTACCGAGCCGTTTTCTTGTAATTAACTGTTGAAAAAAATTTAAGTCGATTTTTATGGAAGTTTGATTTCATGGTCTTATAAAACTTACTAAAATATTACGTCCTTACAAGTAGTTAATTTTAGGAAACCATTCAAAGTTTCAGTTTGGAAAATGAGTACTTTTTTTGACGTTGTTAAAATTAAAATTGACGAATTTACTTGGTATAACGATAGTAGTACTTGGTCTTAATGCACATACTAAACCATTAAAGTCCGTGATATGTGGAAAACTGATTCAATTTTAAAAAATATTGATTGTGAAAATTTGCTTTTAGAAAATACCCGAGTATTCGTCGTTTTCTATTATGTGTAATTAAATCCATCAGAATACTTTTAATCACTATTAATTAAATATTTTTTAAGTTTCATGTAACTTGCCTCAAGGCAAAATACCAATACCAAATAGTTTTACATGAGTTGAGGTAGTTCTTAAAAATGTTGAAATAAAAGATTAAAATTTGTAAAGACGTTCATTTGTCACAATTAAAAAGTATTTTTAATACTATTTCTATTTTTCAGCCTCCCAGAACCTCATTTTCTTCAAATTACAACCATACATCGCGTTCCATTCCTGCCCACATGCGTTCGAATAGTCGAATACCGCACAGTTCAAGTTATCAAGGTTGTGAGTATCAGCCTGTCGCCTCCACCTCCCGGAATTGCCCAAAATGGCTCCCGGTGAGCAGGGAGGAGCCGGAACCCACACCAGGGCCATCTAATCACGTGCGTGACGAAACCACCGCCTCATAACATACGATAGAATCACAGCGGTAAAATCATATTTATTAATATTTTATTTTGTTTTTGACAAACATTCCGCTCGTATTGGTTCTGTGATAGTAATGAACTCTATCAGTTAAAAAATATGCATGCGTTGAAAATAATTTAATATAGTTACTGATAGGGAATGCAATACCGATAGAAAATTTCAATACCGGTATTTCGGTAATTTTTCATTTTAAAACCGGAATACCGGTAAATTACCGGTATTTTTATTATCTTCAATAAACGTAAACAAAATTGAAAGTTACTAGTACAATTATAAAAAAATGTATATACAACTACAACTATATTCAACTAAACAATAAAATAAAACAATAAATTTATTTTTTTAAATAATAATTTAACAAAAGTGTATGCAATTTACTTAATTCATTATCACTATCAAGTATATTGAGTACTTTTCACCAAAAACAAACTTATGAGTAAGAAAGACCAAAAACTCATAAAAGATCATATTACATTATTATAATAAACTGTATTGTCTGGATCCGATGTGTTAAATTAGCATAATCTCAAAATATTTAAAAAAATAATTTTTCTACACTAATTTAAGATTGGATACTTTGTCGAGATAAATAATAAGTTACTATAATTGTTGAGTATTGTTATTTAAACAATGTGATGCTTCTATAGTATTTTCAAACTTCGAAACGTTTTCGAAAAATAATATTTTATAATTGTAATAAGAAGCAAAAATATTTAGTAATTATCATAATTATTATGTATAAAGTTAGAAAAAATAAAGATTACGCAGTATGATATAAAATATTTTGGCGCAAATATCACTTAAAAAACCGTTACATTTTTACAAAAGATGAAACAAACAGAATTATCTATCAGTCCTATTCTATTTATTGTAACACGATATGAAGCCCTTTGGAAAGCAATAAATATTCAGATTAATGACGAGTTGAGATAATATTTGACATTTGTTTATCTAATAGAAGCACGTGAAGATATAGCTGTTAATGCGATTATGGAATTTAAAGATAAATTTGTTCCGAGAGAAATTTAAATATTAAGGGTATTATGTATCAAATAGCGCTTATGTAAAATTACCGAAAATACCGGTATTTTTGGAATAAATACCGGTAAAAAAACCGCCGAAAAATCTGGCGGTTTACCGGTAATTCGGTATACCGGTATTGCATTCCCTAGTTAGACTGCCTACATTGTACATATCGCCTAAAGAATATTTTACATATTATGGGAAGTCTTGATTTTTAGATATATGTTTTTGGTATTCAATTCAATCAAGGCAAGTATCAAAATCAAGAAGCGTTATAATTGTTTGAAGGTATTTGATGAACTTGATTAGTTTTCCTAATTAAAACTTTCTTATTCGAAATATTTTTTATAGCTATCGCAGTATCAATTTGAAGCGAAAGTATTGTAGGATTTGATTATTAATTCCGTATTTTTATGTATTATTGAGATCATTAGGTCAGAAATAGCTTCGAGTGGTGCATAATTCTCAAAAAATATTATTGGATAATATATAAATATGATAGAACAAATTATAGATTATAATGCTGTGATGCATACATTTGTTTATTATTTGAACAGATTTGATGCATTTAAAGCAATTATAATGAATAGTCACCACTCTTATGCTTCTTTTTCAATAACACTATATTTTTTGTATATTCCTATTTATAATGGAATTATATATTCTTTAAAATGTCAAACGTTTTCTAGTCTCAGATCGAATGTAATTAGCACAAAATATTTTTAATAGAGCTATACATTTATTTAAAATAAATACAAAATTGTCTCTTCGATTTGCATAATCTATATCGTGTGAACAATATGTATATAAAATTATTATATAAAGTATATTTTAATATATTTATAGACATTCGGAATATGTCTATCAAAACAAATGTAGTAATTTGTGAGTTAATTAATTACGTGACTAATTTATTATTTATTGAAAGTAGCTATCGAATTAGTAAATAAATTTAATAAAATGTGTCCAGTATTTTTATGAGGGGCAGTTTATTGTAGAACCAAAATAGACAATGTAAACACTGTTGATTTATTCTAACTACAATGTCTTATAAAAAATATGAAATTGTCCCAAAGAAATCTATAATTTATCCGAGGTATCTATAAATTTCATCATTAAGTGGCTACAAAATTAAATAAACGCCTTCAAAGTATTATTGTTAATTTGTAGCTTGTGCCAAATCAAGGCAATCGGATTGATAGACCATACTGTAGTTTTGTATTTAGTGATAAGAGCACTTAACACAACTAGTCAGCCAACTCAAATGTGTTCAAATATAAATTAATTAAGACATAGAAGTTTATATTAAGATTTAATTACATGGTTAATTTTATTAAAATTAAATAAGTACGAACATGAATACTTATGTCTCGAATAATCTTCATTATCATCTGTTTCAAATAAAAATGGGTTATATTAGATTTATTAGGGTAGAAAGTTTAATTAGTAGCACATTCTTATGCAGGTTTTATTCAAGACCTACTTTTCTTCTACACCGCTGCATTTTTTACTATAACTATTTTAACATAAAATTATTAAACTCTTCTACGTCATTTTCTGATCAAAAGTTTTTTCTAGAATCATATTCAGAATTTTAATTTTACTTTTGATTGTGTGCAATATTTTATCACAATTGTGATTTGTGTTTACAAAAGAAGTTAAAATGCTTTAACGCAAAAATAATTTTTTATTATCAGAGTAAACGAATAAAAAAAATAGTTGTCCATTATTAATTACTTCAAAAATTTTTATTCTTTGTAATTAAATGAACTTAAATGTGATGTGATACTATTTTACATTATGGTAAATGCTGATATAAATTCACTTATCCAAATTAAATGATTAAAATTATTAAGTTTTGCTGGTATTTTTATTTTACTTATTAAAAATGTGATGAATTCAAATTTTATTTTTATGTATCATAAATCTGAACTTATAGAGGTCTTAAGATCAATTGGTAAAATTGATTGATAAAAACGTTACTTCTGACTGAAAAATTTATAAATATGATTTTTTATGCAAACATGAAATAGAACATATCTGATTAACCAATTTTAAATTAACTTGCTGATAAATAAATAAATCATACAATACCAAAATCAATTTCACTGCGCAGGTAAAATTATT
>NW_020537324.1:28854286-28885487 GCF_003426905.1 Ctenocephalides felis
CAACGGCAGACAGACAACAACAACGCGGTTGCAATAAATTTTTGTACTTTTCCTTCACGACAGGAATTATAAAATGTTAATTACTTTCAAATTTAAGAATGTATAAAATCGTTTTAGGTGATTAATAAAAAAAATCAACGATTATGTGAATGAATGGCGCACGTTTGCGCTACTATTCATATGACCGCGTAAACGCGACGACGAACCGTGTATTATACAAGACCCCCGTTGCTACAACCCTGTCGTGACATTTTAGGGTAGCGTGAGTTGAGAGTGTAAGCTGTCACATAATTAACATGGCTGCCATTGGCATAAATGTTTTATTAAATGTGATAATTGTGTGTAATTTTAGTGAAAGTATTTGCCATCAATTTTACTCATAATCCAATGTTATTTGTCTTGTGCTACAAAACGGTGCGTTCAATAAGTGAATAGTTATAGCTGAAATATCTAAATTGAACCGCAACTGGTGTAAATTTTACCGCAGTACCATATATTACAACCCCCAAGTGATTTCTAGAGCAAAATCTTAATAAAATATCTTCGTAAATTCTAATAGTACTGAGTGTTTGGATAACATGATTTTATTATTTTTGTTATTAGAAAAAATATATAGCAATTTTGCTTCATTGATTGGTTATTTGCTCTTTCCACTTTACATGTCAACATAACCTACTTTGCCCTGGATTCTTGTTAGAATCTACATCTTGTAGTCACGGGGGGTAGAAATTTGTTAAAATTTAATTTGTAATGTGTTATTTATTAACGATGTAGACAGAAATCATTTGAATTACATATTACACAAAAATTAAAGGCCTGTAAATAATTGCAAACGTGAGATAACGATAATTGATAAAATTAATAACTATTTAGACGTACAAATTATTGGAAAATTGAAGACACATTGTTATTACTACATATGTGATTTGAAAATAATGTGTGTTTATACAATTTAATTCAATAGATTTAATTTAGTATATTTAATTTTTAAATTAATTATGTACCATATTGCTCTTGTCCTCATCTGAATTAATTATTACAGAAAGCGTGCTTAATTGCAAGATGTCATAACGATATCGGTATCAGACGATGGATTAAAACCTTTTGTCCATCCGTGCCATGCAGAAACCTCCTCGCACCAGTATAAACAAAAACATCAGACCAATATCAAACGCAGAACACAAAACAAAATAGTACGCCCACTACTCCAGTAACGCCTACTGTAAACACTTCCGTCAACCCAAACAATTCTACCGAAAATAACATAGCACCAGGAAATTCTGCAGTTTATGTGTTAAGTAACGGAGCCTGCGCCAGCGCCGATAAAGATCATCCAGATGCCCTCGAATTGTTCGATCCGGTTCCTAAGAATAATACTAATGATATATCTAGATATAGCTCCGGTTTCAATGATTCGTCAGATAAATTTGATTGCCAATGGGCTCTGAATTCAACTCAACAAATTAAAACCGCTAATATTAAAACGTCTACATCGCAGCAATCCAATAATCCATCCGAAAGCAGTAAATTTACATATTCTAGCAATTTGGACACATCATCAACCCTGGAAGATCATCAATAGCACAGGAAACTTCTTCATCTAACGTAGCGTGCTATAATAATCCAAACAGCATTGGATACTCAAGCATTTTGACCAGTAATTTTGGCCAGTCCTCTCTTGCTTCAAATCCAAGAACATTTGAGGAATTTCGAAGATCTAGCGTATCAGTCGGTTATGTTTCCGTATCGGATCTGTGTGGGGCAGATGAAATAGAATTTCTTTTGGACGATATAAGAGATCTGGTAGAACCAGCTAAGTGCAAACCTGAGGACTTCCAAGTAAGTAGTAAATTCATATAATACTTATTTTATTTTACAATATTATGCAAGAGGTCTTGATAAATTCGCTGAGAAAGGCTGATCAGTTTGGAACCGTTTATTCAGTTCACGAATGTAAATTCTTATAAACACAGACTCAAATCGCTAACAAATATTATTTTATTATTATACTTTTATTTATTCGTTTCTTATTTATTTGCAGGATTTTGAGATAGCCGGTAGCAGAACAGACGCGGTGAGCGTCGAGTTGTCCTTATTGGAGTCCCCATTGGGGGCCCCATTTCCGTTCACTCATGGGATTCCCATGCACACTACAGGCAGTGTGGCGCCACCCCGTATTTTTGTCGCCATTGCAACGTTGTTTCCTATTTATTGCGATAAGAGGAAATTCAAAGTCCAGCGGTTATATTCAAAATATTATTATTTGTAAGTCAATGAATGTGTGTGTGAATTATCGCTTAAAGCTTTTTATTCATGTGATATTTTGATGATTGTTTTGTTTACGTTATATGCAGATAACGTCCCTATCATGTCTGGTGACTTTATGTTCATCAGGAACCGTTCAGGTCGGTTTGTTCCTACTGCCATTGCTGGGAAGAATACGTCTCATGATGTTTATAACATTATTTTCGATGTTGGTTACAGGATTCATACTTTTTCTTGACATCACGCATATCATAATACTCTTCCCATTTAATTGGAATAAAATTGTAAGTATAAAATTTATTGGCTTGTATGTTTAAATATGTATATGTTTATAGAATTATTGTTTGTTTTCAGAATACCTGGCTTATCTGTCTATAGGAATTTTGTTTATTATCGGATCGTCATTTCTAGTTCATACAGTATTTTTTGCGACAGACTTTGCATGGGTGCCTAAGCATTCTAAGCATCATATATTTGCAACAGCGGTGAGAAAAGCTTAAATTTTTCAATTTATTTAATATTGAGTTCATGCTGTAGTCTAATTTATTATTAGACATTATTTTATAATATTCTTTTAACTTAATTTTAAATTGATCTCTTTCTTTGGTCATCTTTTTTTATTTCAGTATTATTTATATTTTGAATTTTTTTGAAAATTTCGAACTTTTTTTCGAAGCAATCACGCTTCGTTACGTCCTTGAGTGAATATCGAAGCGCGTAAGCGCCGCGCTGCGGTCTAACGCTTATACATTGGTACGGAACGCATAGAATCTAAACAAAATTTGTACTTATTACTAAAATCTTTATCTTAATCTTTATAAAATCTGATCTTTATAAAATATCTGAAAATTCGATGCGCGTATGACTAATAATCATTTTTGTCCGCCAAATGGCTTTTTTTTTCCTTTTTTTAATGGATCTCCAAACCGCTTGACCTGCCTTTCTAACAATTTAATCAGTTTTGTTAAAAAGTTAAAAAATAATTATTGTTAAACAAAAAGTTTGAGATATATTTTTAATCAGATAATTACACAAATTGAAATAGACAAAAAATGCACAAGTTAAAATAAACAAACTCTTCGGTAAAAAAAAGTTCGATCTTCAGATATTAGTAAAACACTGAAATTAAATAATTATCCCGAAGAAGTTTCTTTTTTGCCAAATCATTCGATTAGCTAATTTACATCTTTATACAGAGTTCTTTTTTTAAATTCTACAATTAATTACGAAGAAACGACGCGGTCGATTTTTACGAAAAACTTATAGCCAACTGACAACTTAAGAGTTTTTGAATGTTCAAAATCGGTTCAGAAATGTCGAAATGTCGGATTATTTGAATCTTTGGATCAACCGATTTAAATGATTAAAAGAACATTCGATTCGTGTTGATAAATTGGCAAAGCAGGTCCAGCGGTTTCGGAGATGCAATAACAATTAAAAGGTTATCAATCAATTTGGTGATGCAGTTTTTGAAAGAACTCATCATCCGATTAGGATGTTTAAAAAATATATCGACGGTGTAAAACAATGATTAGTTTCAAGTTAACAGTATTTATAATATTTATTTAAAAAAAATGTAAACCATTGTCATTTCTCATTGATCAATTTTGATGGATCATTGATTAATTTTATTTCTCGAATATTTAGTTACTGTTTGGATTCGATAATATAACTACACGTTTGTATTCCTAAATGGAATTATGATTTATGTTCACATAAGAAACACACAAATATAAACAACCAGAAAATTAGCCATCTTGTGTGAAGTTCTTTAGATTTAATATTATAGTAATGACAGACGATATTACATTCCATAAGAGATAAGAGAGTAAAACGAAAGTGCTTGCAAACCACTAATCATCTTCTTTACTCGTACATCAGCATAATAAAAAAAAACTAAATAAAAATAAAAACTAAACTTTAAATAATAAAAAAAAATTCGGGGCTTCTTGCGAGGCCCAATGAAGCGCAAAGCCGTCGGCGGCCGTGATCATGTTTTTCCTTATTTAAAGTTATCTATCTATCTTTTATTATTGTCTATCTATTATTAGTTATATATCTATCTTTTTTATTCTAGATGGTAGGTTACTTGTGTTCATTAGAGGCATTTTTAGTGACGCAACTCACCCGATGCATGTCGCCTTACACAGCAGTTCCCGAAGATATAAGCGAACTTTGTTTGAACGATGGAAACGCGGACGTTCAAAATAATACCACCTCACCGCCAGTTAGACCCGTTTGCTACCAACATCACAGTTTTCAGGTATAAATCTCACTATTATCTCATATTGTAAACAAAAACATTGGCCAACGAATCTTAATTGATTTGTACTGCAAGAATTCCTCCACTCGGCTATTAATTTAATAAATTTATTAAATTATGTTAGAAATTTGAAAAAAAAAAAAACAGAATTAGAATTATTTCTTCAGTTTTCAATATCCTGCAGGTGATGGATTCCGTGTTATTATTACACTTATGTGTACAGTTCACATAATATATGCCTGGTAAAAATATTTACTTATTTCTTAGTTGCTCTATTTATTTCATGATGGTTTTCAAAGAAATTGATTCTTCAAACAATAATTCTACGTAATTGATTTCGTCACAGGATTCAACATTTCTAAATTTACTGTACAAATTGATACAACTTTATTTCATTTCGTAACGTTCCATATCACAGCAAAACTTTATTAACTTCCCGAAGAAGAATTCCCGATTTCAAAAATGCAAAAGCCATTCCATGTATCTCGATAAGGACTAGCGTATATCAAGTTTGCGCGACGATCAGCCAAGCCGTTTCCTTGAAAATCGCAGAAAAGTGAAAGATGTTTCGTCCACGTTTTAGCCCGCAATTCTGAATCGATTAGAAAGATAAATTCGAAAGATATTGGTTGGGAATCGTGCTGATTAGTTTTTGGTAAAGATCGGCTGGGCCGTTTTCTTGTAATAAAGTGTTAAAAAAAAAATTTCGATGATTTTTATGATTTTTTTTTTTGACGGTAGATACCATAGCCTTATAGATCATACTAAAATATTACGGCTCTACGACAAGTCGTTTAATTTTTAAAATTCTTCAATGTTTGCAAAAATTAATATCGTTTTTTTGCATTTGTCAAAATTAGACCTTTCATCAACGTTTGCTCAAAAACGCCTGAACCGATTTCAGAAATTTAAAATCCATTTGATGTATCTCAATGAGGATTATTCTTTCTCAGTTTTGTGCGACGATCGGCCGAGCCGTTTCTTTGTAATTTGGAAAGAAGTCTTAAACATTTCGACCACATTCAAGCTCATACTCCGAATCTATTTTAAAAAATCAAAAACTGTTCGAAAGATATTAGTTTGGAATGGTATACTTGTTAGTTTTAGGTGAAAATCTACCGAGCTGTTTTCTTGTAATTAACTGTTGAAAAAAATTTAAGTCGATTTTTATGGAAGTTTTTTTTTGCAATATATATCATGGTCTTATAAAACTTACTAAAATATTACGACCTTACGACAAGTACAGGGTCCGGCACTCGAAGTGTAACCAATTGAAAAAGCCATAAATTCAGTTTGGAAAATTACTTTTACTCGATTCAAAGTACAAAATGTGTAAAAATAATACAAACATTTAAAAACAATTTACTTTTGCTCGATATGACCACCTTTTGCTTTCTAACCGTCTAAAGGCCATAGTCAACGCAAAAGGTGGTCATATCGAGCAAAAGTGAATTGTTTTTAAAATGTTGTATTATTTTTACACATTTTGTACTTTGAATCGAGTAAAAGTAATTTTCCAAACTGAATTTGTGGCTTATTCAATTGGTTACACTTCGAGTGCCGGACCCTATAGTTTAATTTTAGAAATTCATCAAAGTTTGAGAAAATGAGTAGATTTTTGACGTTTATTAAAACTAAAATTGGACTATTTACTTGGTATAACGATGGAGTACTTGGTCTTAATGAACATACTAAATCATTAAAGTCCTATGTAAACTGGTTCAATTATAATAATTATTGATTTGTGAAAATTTGCTTTTAGAACACATATCGGAAAGTTCATGTAACTTGCCTAAAGGCAAAATTATGTCATTATTAAAAAGTATTTTTAATACTATTTCTATTTTTCAGCCTCCCAGAACATCGTTTTCTTCAAATTACAACCATACATCGCGTTCCATTCCTGCCCACATGCGTTCGAATAGTCGAATACCGCACAGTTCAAGTTACCAAGGTTGTGAGTATCAGCCTGTCGCCTCCACCTCCCGGAATTGCCCTAAATGGCTCCCGGTGAGCAGAGAGGAGCCGGAACCCACACCAGGGCCATCTAATCACGTGCGTGACGAAACCACCGCCTCATAACATACGATAGAATCACAGCGGTAAAATCATATTTATTAATATTTTATTTTGTTTTTGACAAACATTCCGCTCGTATTGGTTCTGTGATAGTAACGAACTCTATCAGTTAAAAAATATGCATGCGTTGAAAATAATTTAATATAGTTACTGATAGGGAATGCAATACCGATAGAAAATTTCAATATCGGTATTTCGGTAATTTTTCATTTTAAAACCGGAATACCGGTAAATTACCGGTATTTTTATTATCAATAAACGTAAACAAAATTGAAAGTTACTAGTACAATTATAAAAATATGTATATACAACTACAACTATATTCAACTAAACAATAAAATAAAACAATAAATTTATTTTTTTAAATAATAATTTAACAAAAGTGTATGCAATTTACTTAATTCATTATCACTATCAAGTATATTGAGTACTTTTCACCAAAAACAAACTTATGAGTAAGAAAGACCAAAAACTCATAAAAGATCATATTACATTATTATAATAAACTGTATTGTCTGGATCCAATGTGTTAAATTAGCATAATCTCCAATATTTTAAAAAAATAATTTTTCTACACTAATTTAAGATTGGATACTTTGTCGAGATAAATAATAAGTTACTATAATTGTTGAGTATTGTTATTTAAAACAATGTGATGCTTCTATAGTATTTTCAAACTTCGAAACGTTTTCGAAAAATAATATTTTATAATTGTAATAAGAAGCAAAAATATTTAGTAATTATCATAATTATTATGTATAAAGTTAGAAAAAATAAAGATTACGCAGTATGATATAAAATATTTTGGCGCAAATATCACTTAAAAAACCGTTACATTTTTACAAAAGATGAAACAAACAGAATTATCTATCAGTCCTATTCTATTTATTGTAACACGATATGAAGCCCTTTGGAAAGCAATAAATATTCAGATTAATGACGAGTTGAGATAATATTTGACATTTGTTTATCTAATAGAAGCACGTGAAGATATAGCTGTTAATGCGATTATGGAATTTAAAGATAAATTTGTTCCGAGAAATTTAAATATTAGGGTATTATGTATCAAATAGCGCTTATGTAAAATTACCGAAAATACCATTTTTGGAATAAATACCGGTAAAAATACCGCCGAAAAATCGGGCGGTTTACCGGTAATTCGGTATACCGGTATTGCATTCCCTAGTTACTGACTGCCTACATTGTACATATCGCCTAAAAAATATTTTACATATTATGGGAAGTCTTGATTTTTAGATGCATGTTTTGGTATTCAATTCAATCAAGGCAAGTATCAAAATCAAGAAGCGTTATAATTGTTTAAAGGTATTTGATGAACTTGATTAGTTTTCCTAATTAAACTTTCTTATTCGAAATATTTTTTATAGCTATCGCAGTATCAATTTGAAGCGAAAGTATTGTAGGATTTGATTATTAATTCCGTATTTTTATGTATTATTGAGATCATTAGGTCAGAAATAGCTTCGAGTGGTGCATAATTCTCAAAAAATATTATTGGATAATATATAAATATGATAGAACAAATTATAGATTATAATGCTGTGATGCATACATTTGTTTATTATTTGAACAGATTTGATGCATTTAAAGCAATTATAATGAATAGTCACCACTCTTATGCTTCTTTTTCAATAACACTATATTTTTTGTATATTCCTATTTATAATGGAATTATATATTCTTTAAAATGTCAAACGTTTTCTAGTCTCAGATCGAATGTAATTAGCACAAAATATTTTTAATAGAGCTATACATTTATTTAAAATAAATACAAAATTGTCTCTTCGATTTGCATAAATCTATATCGTGTGAACAATATGTATATAAAATTATTATATAAAGTATATTTTAATATATTTATAGACATTCGGAAATATGTCTATCAAAACAAATGTAGTAATTTGTGAGTTAATTAATTACGTGACTAATTTATTATTTAATGAAAGTAGCTATCGAATTAGTAAATAAATTTAATAAAATGTGTCCAGTATTTTTATGAGGGGCAGTTTATTGTAGAACCAAAATAGACAATGTAAACACTGTTGATTTATTCTAACTACAATGTCTTATAAAAATATGAAATTGTCCCAAAGAAATCTATAATTTTATCCGAGGTATCTATAAATTTCATCATTAAGTGGCTACAAAATTAAATAAACGCCTTCAAAGTATTATTGTTAATTTGTAGCTTGTGCCAAATCAAGGCAATCGGATTGATAGACCATACTGTAGTTTTGTATTTAGTGATAAGAGCACTTAACACAACTAGTCAGCCAACTCAAATGTGTTCAAATATAAATTAATTAAGACATAGAAGTTTATATTAAGATTCAATTACATGGTTAATTTTATTAAAATTAAATAAGTACGAACATGATTACTTATGTCTCGAATTAATCTTCATTATCATCTGTTTCAAATAAAAATGGGTTATATTAGATTTATTAGGGTAGAAAGTTTAATTAGTAGCACATTCTTATGCAGGTTTTATTCAAGACCTACTTTTCTTCTACACCGCTGCATTTTTTACTATAACTAACATTTATACATAAAATTATTAAACTCTTCTACGTCATTTTCTGATCAAAAGTTTTTTCTAGAATCATATTCAGAATTTTAAGTTTTACTTTTGATTGTGTGCAAAATTTTATCACAATTGTGATTTGTGTTTACAAAAGAAGTTAAAATGCTTTAATGCAAAAATAAATTTTTGTTATCAGAGTAAACGATTAAAAATAGTTGTCTATGTTGTACATTATTAAGTTACTTCAAAAATTTTTATTCTTTGTAATTAAATAAACTTAAATGTGATGTGATACTATTTTACATTATGGTAAATGCTGATATAAATTCACTTATCCAAATTAAATAATTAAAATCAATTAAGTTTTGCTGGTATTTTTATTTTACTTATTAAAAATGTGATAAATTCAAGTTTTATTTTTATGTATCATAAATCTGAACTTATAGAGGTCTTAGGATCAATTTGGTAAAAATTGATTGATAAAAACGTTACTTCTGAAAAATTTATAAATATGATTTTTTATGCAAACATGAAATAGAACATATCTGATTAACCAATTTTAAATTAACTTGCTGATAAATAAATAAATCATACAATACAAAAATCAATTTCACTGCGCAGATAAAATTATTTCCATTACATAATTGAAAGATCATATTCTCTTATTCTATTTAATTACTGTGGATATTTCAAGACTCAGTTTAATCCTTCATGCAATAATTAGAAACTTAAATGAAAAAAATCAACCAAAGATTTATACACAACAAAATAACAAATATATAAGTTGACAATACAAAAAAAGTTTTAAATTGCTTACTTTAATAATTTTAAAGTGTATTGCTTATTTTATACTTTTTCTATTTTTTCATCACGTTTGCATGATTTAATTACGATATGTTTATCCTATTGTATGAATGTATTTCATTTATTGTATCATTTTATATCCATTTTATCATTTCATCTTACCCTTCTTTTAACAATTAATTTACATTTTTTATATATGTTATATTTTGTCTTGATTTAATGTCCTAGGTGTACTGAAGATAAATCTTTAAATTTATAAAAAAATAAGTACATGGTAACAAAAAATCGTTTTTTTTAAAGTTTATTGGATGGATCAGATACTGATTCATTGTGAAACATTAATTCAGAATATTTACATTTTAAGTGCAGGATATGCTAAAGTCAATAAGAAAAAGCATATATACATATATATACTTGTACATGATTTTTGTACCAATGGTGTATTATAATTTTAATGCTATGATGACTTGTTGGGAGTTTATTAAAATATAATCATATATAGGAACTAGATACTTGATTTAAACAGCAGATTAATTTTATAAGCATGTTTTTAAGTTGCGACACCATGTTCAATTACAAATGAATTAAATAATTGCATCGAGAAAATGCATTTTTAAAATATGATTCTGCTTTAAAAGATTTTCTTTGTATTATATGTAAATAAATAAATACTTTAAAAGATAAATGTATATCCTTTTATAAAATAGTAGTGGTTTATATTTTGTTTGTATGTGCAGTTATTGTAAATGCTTAAAATTATGATCATAGCAATAAAAAATCCCGAATGTAATGGTATTTATTTAAATTTTTGAACCGTGAGAATTAAAAAATGTCGACGATTTCATGGCAAAAAGGTTGGAGAAATTGCAGCAAACTCGCCACATAACCTCACTTTTAGAATAAAAAATTATACGGTAAATAAATCATTTTGATGATTTCCAGTTTTAATTACTTGATATAATTTGTGGATTTAGTTAATATTTCATATTGAGGTTTGTACTATTGCAACGAATGCATTTACAATTTTTAAGTATGTTATTTTACTTTCCTTGTATGTGTTTCAATATTGCCAGAATGCTATTTACTGCAGATATATATGGGATCACAAAACATATAATTTTTTCACATGTAATTTTATATTAAATAATACACCTTTTATTTGAAATCGCAGGTTGAAATAACTCTATTTACACTTGCCTAGATCCATTTCGCAGCTGAATGAAATAATGTAGATTTTTTCGTATTTTGCAATCTGGCACTAGTGGCATGAATCGAATTAAGCTTTTTAGTTTCGTGAGCAAACCTGTATTCGTGATGTCGTACGCGCGTCGTTCGTGAAATTTTATTTATTGTTCGAATCGATTTTCCACTTATAATCAAATTAGGTGCTTTGGCATTTGCAAAGTGATGATTTTTTCCGAAGATAAGTTAAACCTAGCGTAGAGAAAAGAACGACGATTGTTTTGCGTCTCATAGATACTCCATTCTGCATAGATAGTATAGTTATGGTTAGGATTTCCGAAAAATGTACGATTTTTGAAAAGATTGTGCCTTATTTGAAAAATTAGTGATTCAAGATGCAAAATATGAAGACCAGAGTTGTTTCCATCGGTCCTTTCACTAAAATCTGCCGAATATGCCTCCAAGAAACTGAGAGGCAAAGGAACATTTTCGGTCCACCAAACGGCCAACCTGCCGAACATTTACGATACGTCACAGATCTCAAGGTAAATTTAACATAACCTAAACACAATTTTTAAATCGTAAACTAGTCGAATTCGACATCAACATATTCTACTAACAAAATTATTATAAACAATAATAATGTATTATTCCAAAGCGTGTAATTTGATTGTGCTCGTCGACGTATTGAATTGGTGAATAAGCGGGAAAAGTTTCGCTTGTATATTTCAATCGTGCTTAGTTAGTGTTATTGTTTACAAACAAATGATTTAGTAAATAATTTTGCATAATGTGCCAATGTGACGTCAAGTACTTACTACTTGTGAATTATTTTCACTTCATAGATACAATTATGAACGATTTTTTTGAAAAATCTTTACGTCAGTAAGGTTAGGTACGCGCGTTTTGCAGTTCCTTAATTTCGAGTCCGAAAAGTATTCCATAAGTTGCAACATGTCTAAGCTATCGTTCCGAGCGAGAGCGCTGGACGCCTCCAAGCCAATGCCAGTCTATATGGCAGAGGAACTGCCCGATTTAGCTGAGTACACTGCGATAAATAGGGCTGTGCCTCAAATGCCAAGTGGTATGGACAAAGAGGAAGAATGCGAACATCATTTACAAAGGGCAATATGTACAGGACTCATAATTCCAACACCTGAAGTGTTGGATCTTGGGGAACACGAAGTTTATACACGATCTTATCATGCCGATTGCAAAATGCCTAGGCAGTTGATACACATGCAACCCTTAGCAATGGAACAAGATATTCCTGATTATGATATGGATTCAGGTGATGAAGTTTGGGTTACGGAACAATCGCAAAGGCTTGATTTATCTCAGCTTCAATTCGAGCAGATGATGGATAGGCTAGAAAGAAGCTCAGGGCAAACTGTTGTCACATTGGCAGAAGCGAAGGCATTGCTCAAACAAGACGATGATTTAATAATAGCAGTATATGATTATTGGTTGAATAAAAGGCTCAAAACTCAGCATCCTCTTATCTTAACAGTTAAAACTGAAAACCGAGGTGGTGCTGCTAATAATCCTTATATAGCATTTCGAAGAAGGACAGAAAAAATGCAAACTAGGAAAAACAGGAAAAATGATGAAACTTCTATGAAAAAATGCTAAAGTTAAGGAGAGATCTTTCTCGTGCGCTTACTTTATTAGAATTAACAAGAAAAAGGGAAAAAAGTAAACGAGAATTACTGCATCTCACTATAGAAATATGTGAAAAGAGATATCAGGCCAAAGATTTTACAGGTCAAATAATGTCCGAATTATCTGCAATTAAACCTAGCCGTCCAGCATTTGCTCCCATATTTACCAATCAGTACGCTAACCAATATAATTCCTGGAATACAAGTAACTACTTATCTGCAGGTTCATACCAAAGTAAAAATTCTCACAGAGAAAAGGACCGAGACCGTGATGAGTACCTTCCAAGAAGAGAAAAGCGCCCTAGCAAGAAACGGAAACATAAAACACATCGAGAAAAGTACTACAATATTGCTAGTCCAGCAGTTAATGCTCAGAGCTCTGGGGAGGATGAAGGATCATCAGCATTAGGAGGAATGCCTGAGGCCGAAGAAGAATCTGCATTTGTTTTTCATAGAAATAAGGCATGTTCATACCATTGCCCAGTTGTTAGGAACAGCCATGATCTAGATAGGCCTCATGAAATGTTTTCTTTGGCCTCACTGCGGTATCCACGAAAGAGAATGCTGGGATTTGCAAGGCGTCGAGTGGGTCGTGGTGGCCGAGTTATCATCGACCGAGCAAGTGGCATTGATGATATCTGGTCTTCACTAGGTTTCACCATTCATGATAATCAAACAAATTGTGACAAAATTGAAGAAACAGACTTTCATAAAAAACAACGATTTGTTAGGTTACTTCTTACTGAACGAGGCAGGTGTAGTGCAAGTGGTAAAGATAAGGCAGATGATAATTTAAGTGATGTGGAGTTAGACAAACTAGAAAATGAAAAAGTTTCATTGTTTAGTGAAATAACAAATGAGTGTTTGCATTTCAGACCACGGACACCTCTAAGTGATATTATTGATTCCAATTATACGCCATATTAGAATCGACTGATCAGTGTCAGTCGAGATACAGAATATGTCACGGGACAGGGACCCCTTACTAGTAGAATTGGCTCTACAAGAATTGTGTAATGAACAGAGTTCCTCATCTGACGAAATAGATGTCAATGATCCATTTGTTACAGATTTCTTGAATGAAAGTGGTGAGAGCATAGCTTTGGAAGACGGTGTTCTTGATAGTATTTTGTCAGAAAGTCAAATTAATGATTTGAAAAGTCTTCATGGTAGTAATACAAATCTAACTGATATTTTAGATGATGGAAATTTATTAGCTCTCGGAGATGAACTAACTGAGGGGCTGATTATTATTAAATCAAACAAAAGACAATCTTAATACCCTTCAGAATGGCGTAGACCTAGCTGATAATAATGACAATGATTTATTAGATTCCTTATGTAGTGATAATAGGTATTATTATAATGATACTTGTTATAATGAACATATAGGCTGTTCACAATTTTCGGTAACGTCTTCAGCATCAAAATGGTCTTCCTCTTCATCTAAAATTAAAGTGGAAGATGTGAAGCCAGTTGTTTCTGAAATACAACTAGAATCAAAACTGCATGAGGTTCCACCTGTAAATTCTTCAACCATGTCATACAATTCAGTTCTATCGGAAAGTGTATCTGAGGCACTGAGGAGAAAAGTGTATAGGAACAATATTGACTTAATGAAGTCTTCGACTTTGAATGAGGGTTCATTAGTGAATAGTGTCGAAAGTGTAATGTTTAACAAGAACTCTAATTGCACTAATGTTGTAAAAGGGGAAATTACGCTTAGTAACAATACAAATAGGTGAGGGGCAGTTCACGAGAACCCGACTGGACTCTACAATACATTCCCGGGTCGATATTTCGACGTGTGTAATGGATATGACTCTGTAGTTATATTTAATGCTATGTGCTTTTTAAACATGTCGATGTTAGTATCGATAAGTTATTAGTCGGGTTTTATCGTGATGTCAATGTCATAAATCATGGGTTCTGTGGTGTTTTCTTTGAACTTTAATTATGAATTCGTAAATAATTGCAAAAATGCAAAAATGTATTAAATATAGAAATACACGAATCCAAAGTTTTGTTACAATAATTATACAATGAAATAAAAATAGTAAAATATCTTATATCTGATATTTATTTACTTGCACTCATATGCACATTACAAAGGTGAACATACGTTCCGGTTTGGCCGGGACAGTCCCGGATTTCTACCTTGTATCCTGGGTTTTTCTAAGAGCAATTTTTGTCCCGGATTTAGACCTTTTGTCCCGGTTTGTCCCGGTTTTTCGAAAATTAATAGGTGAATTTACAAAAATTATGAAAATAAACGAGCAAGTACTATTTTTTTGAAAATTAAATTAGTTATGAACAATTGAATAGAATTTTATACAAGACTCAAAAGCGAAAAAAACAGATAGAAAATAAATATAGATAAAATTTATTACATATCCAATAATAAAGTTTGCTGAACTTTTTTTCCGCATATTCTGATTTTAAAAAATTCATATAAAAAAACTATTAACCCTGCCCCCCATTTCGTCCCGGATTAGCATAACTAAAAATTACCGTCTCGATTTTTACTTTAAAAATGTGACTCATATGCACCTGATTATAGGTGTGTAATCCTTGCAAGATTGCATGCAAAGTACTTTCCATTATTGTTTTTGTGTCGTTGTTTACTGGATACACATAGCCCAAATATTTATTCACAGTGTCAAGAAAGCATATTTAGTTTGTTTTTGATAGATAAAAGGATAGACGTACAATCGTAACTCGACATACGAAATTAATTCGTCCTATAACTACACTCGTATCTCGAAGGAATTTTTCCCATATATGAAATATATACATTGAAATTCCATTAATTTGTTTCACTGTGCACTGTGGTTTTTGTTATGAATGTTTTTCTGGTCCATTCATGATATCGCGGAAATTAGTCAGGACATGTTTCGTTAAACAACTCTCATGCCCCGGGCGGCACTTATTTTGGGGCGGCATTTTTTAGTTTACTTAAACATAGTTGTAAAAAGCAACTTTTTTATTTCATATTTATTAACTTCCGTAGGGTAAGTTATAGTAACGGGCCGAAAATCGAAAATAAATTTTTTTGCATTTCTTCACGTTTTGAAGGTCTCTGAACATTTTGGCATACCTCAGAAAAAATAGACGTGTGTGTGTTTTGTGTGTCCGCATTTTTTTGTTCACGATTTCGGGCGCACGGATCAACCGATTTGAATGGTTCAAAAAACATTCGATTCCTATTGATAGGGAGATGTGCTGATTAGTCCGGCCGTTGCGCGGATACGAGTTAAAGGGTGCAGAAAATAGAAATCGAGTTTTCGAAAGAATGAACATCCGATTTGATTGATCCAAAAAACTTCAATTTTTAATGATGAGGGGAAGTGGTGATTAGTTTTTGGCAAAGGCAGATCCAATCGTTTCGGAGATACCGAGCAAAATGTGCAAAAAATATCTGTTTTTGAGAGAACTAAGCATCCCATTTGAACGATTCAAAAAACTTTCTACGTGGATTTAAATTTGAATTCTGTCTAAAGTTCAAATGCTCACATATATACTTGAAATAAATAATTTTAACTTTGTAATTCAGTTTATATAATTCTTATAAATATTAGAAAATGTCCTTCATTTTAAATTTGATTGATTGTGTTCTGTTTATTTACTTTTCTGTAAACATATATAAGTTACAGTATTTATAATTATCTATTTGAAAATGTTAAATTTTCCTCAAATATATTACGGTACGAGCAGTTCCAGCAATTTACCTTAAGTTACAATGCCATACACCACTAGTTTTCTTTCTTGAATTATAAATGATCATTTTGATTGTTATTATTGGCAATATTTGAATTATATAAATTATGATTAACTATATGATTTAGAATTTTATTCCTCGGTGTATATAAATGTATATTAGTGTATATTTTGAATTCTAATTTAAAAACAGGATAATAATTTTATTTTGTTGTATTCATTAAAATTCGAGGAATTCGTATAAGCATCTTTACGATTTGGTTCGGCGATTTTTCCTATTTTTTATATCAGCTTATAAATGCCATTTCTTTTGAAAAGTTTATATGATTACTTTGAAGTGATATCTCAATATTTTTTTAAATCATCAATTTTTCTTTTGAAAATTAGGGCTGGCGGAAGGCGGTCTGCTAGGTCTGCAAAGCCTTAGGGCATTATATAAATATGTTAACGAGTGCATATAAATATGTCTAAAAAAATTACTCTGTGTATTAATTAATATTGATTAAATAACTTAATAATTTATTAACTTTCCGTAGAGTAAGTTATACATAGTAATCGCAAAAAAAATTGAAAGTGAAAATTTTTATATATTCAATCAGAGATTCAATTAGAAAAAGTAAAAAAAAGGAAATTTGGCGGTCCAAAATGATCATTAGACATGTTCACGTCAAATTATCTGATCTTTTCTAGAGATTTTAATAATAAGAACAAATTTAATTTACATTTCTTCGGGTTCCGTATTAATATCTATCCGTTAGACTGCAACGCGACGCTTACGCGCTTCGATGTTTCGTCGATAAAAATTTTAAATCTTTTTTAAAAATTTCATGTTTTGGTACGGGAAGTAACCATCAATTTGCCTTAAGGCACGATGCCATGCACCACTAGTTTATTTGTATTAATTTATGAAAACTACTATTTGACTGACTTATAATTGAAAGGGCGGCAATCTGGAGATCGCCCCGGGCGGCAAAAGTTCTAGGTACGCCACTGTGACTAACTATAAAACAATTTACTATCATAAAACAGCCAAAATATTTATATGGTAGGAAAATCATTGTTACAACTGACGAAATTTTTCACATTTTCATATTGCCATTAACATTTTTCGAGAAAGCTCATATCTCGAATTGTGCACGTATGTTGGAGCAACAAATCGCTCCTTTGGTGGGCATGTATTGATAGTGAGTGCTTTATTTTTCGTGAACTCTTCTTTGACTTTGTTACCTTGATTATAAAGTGCTTGAAGTGATCAACACATTGACTTGCTATCAATATTCTTGGGTCAAATTTGGGTAATTCTAGTTTCTTCATTTGATTTTGATTGGAATATTAATTATTCTAATCTAGCGAAAATCACCGTGCATTAGGTAAGTGGCATGCAATTTTGTTACTGCCCTCCTCTACCCATTTATTCCGTATTGATATTGCGTTGATTCAAATAGTCTTACGTTATGTTCATTGTGCTGAAAGCGTGTTCCAATTGAATGTTTCAATCCATTTCAATTCGTCTGTTGGATGCTGTCGTAAGAGTTAAAATCAAAACATTCCTCGGATATACGAATACAGATTAATTTATTATTGCACAGATTGCTGATCTTGCACATAATATATGATTTTTCAGCGTCATTTTTTGTGGAGCTGTTGCTGTTGTTAAAGGTTTGTGTGTTTGAAGAAAATAAAAGTGAAACATAAACAGAATCAAAGTTGAAGGCAAACAGAAGACGATCGAGACGAGATTCTAGCGTTATCGGCGGTTATTTTTAAAAGATACAATTGTTTAAAAAAATGTTTATTAATCAGTAAGTTATTTGATCTTTGTTGTGTGGTACACGTGTTTAGTAAGTTCTAGAATTTTTTTATTTGTATGATCTGTATTACACGAGATTTTCTGCTATATATAAAGGTAATTGTTATGTAGATTATTTACATTTTGAAGAACTTTTTTCTCAATATTTACAAGGTACTTTATTGTTACATTTTTATATTATTTTATATGAATCATTCAATGGTTACCCGCTAGAGATGGGTAACTCACTCCGGAGTTATCACTCCGATACAACTCCTCCCTCGGATTGAATCCGAGTAGAGTTGTCTCGCCGGATTTGTCATATCCGACTTCCCTAAACTAATACTAAATCTACTACTGCGTTTTTGCTTTGGGAAGGAAACTGTCGCTTTCTCGTCTCACAGGCAGTTTTATGTTTTATGACCTTTTAGGTATACGTTTTTTTCAGAAAATACAAAAATATTACTTCAAAGATACAGAACAATGAAATTGTATTCAAGTGTGAATAGCTCCAATGTTTAATTTATTGAATAGTAAGGGGTCATATTTCATAAATACGACAATCTTTGGCCGACGATCAGGAATATACATACTGAAAAATACATGAAACGAAATACATTTAATCTGGTTTTTTCATAGCCTGAAATAACAATACTTTAGAGTGCAAAATATATCAGTGACATCAATAGTATTTAATATAAAACTTAAATCTAATATTTTAATCTTACAAAAGTTCTTTCCATGTTCAATGACAATTTCCTTTGAAAACATTTTCAATTATAAAAAATACATATCTACAGTTTAGCCTTCTTAACAAAGAACGAAGTAAAAAACCTAGTAAAGTTTCATTTTCTTGCCATTTTTTTATTTAACTAGAATACAGCATAGTATCATGGTAATCAAATTAGACCAAAGAAAATATCATGATTACTTCACTAAGAGAAGCCAACTTGATCTTTTTAGACATGAAGCATGAATGGTTTTATATAATACTTTTTACATTATGGTAAAAAACCGTCACTTAAACTTAAAAATAAAATCTAAAAAAGATTAGAAAATGATCAGAATAGATGCAATTTTAATATTTACTTTATTAGAACCACAGTAATAATTAGCTTGCAACGAATAGTATATTCGGCATGCTCCCGAGACCGAATACCGAATGTTCGGCAGGTTTTTGGGGCCTAAGCTTGTTTGTATTATTATAATTATTATGAGTAATTGTTATATTAGTAACGCGCCACATATTTATTTGTGTTATGCTTTGACTTACAACCACTATTTGGCTACTTTTTGTTATTTGGAATATTTGGCACCATTTATACTATTCGGCCGAATACTTGAATACCACATGTGATAAGGAAATAAATGGTATAACCATGAAAAAAGCGATTCTTCGCATATATATTCAAATGCGTTTCCAATTATTTCGTTCATAAACATTTAATATTTTCTTATAAACTCAATATTATTTCTTATGTGTTAAGAATGCTAATCATAATAAAATAAAAAATGATCAAAAATATTGTTTGTATATTTTACGATAAAGAGCCAGTAATAGCTCTTTCTTAGGTTGAATATAAAGAATAATTTTATTTTATAGAAATAACACATGCGGGTAATAGAGATGGGCTTATCATATCCGAAGCCGGATCGACTCGGATTTGACTCCGTTCCAGGGAGGAGTTATATCCGCTTAACAACTCCACGACTCCGACAACTTTGAAACCGAAATACTCGACACAAATGTGTTCTATAGTGCGTTGTTTATGCATCTAAGGATTTGTCAAATCCCATTTAATTTTTTGAAATGAAAATTTATGAATAAAATAAAATTAGAAAAATATCAATAAAATAATTGTTCTAAAAAATTCACAAATAAATGAGTTGTAAAACTTTTCGGTCGACCACATGATCGACTCAATGACTCGTAATTTTAATAGTGTTGACCAAAGTAAAAACGCAAAACTTGAGAATCAAATTCGATTTAATTATTTTCTTTTGATGGGAAAATAATTGATTTTTTGGATTAATTTTATATAAAAACTAGCTGTAAGTGGAATTCTGTCTTAAGGCAATTAGGGCATCGTGCCTTAAGGCAAATTGCTGGAACTTCCCGTACCAAAAATTATTATTTTTTTAAAAAACGATTAACATTTAAGAAAAAAATTTACTTCGAAAAAATAAGATTTTTGAGAAACTATAAATTGGACAAAAAATTCCTTTTTTTGAAAAAAAATGTTTTCTTCATTTTGACATATTTTGGAAGATCTGTACTTGTTTTTCAAAGCAATCGTACTGCTTTAACTGCATATGCATCGTCTCTAGAGACAAAATATAAAGCACGTAAGCGCGGCGTCGCTGTCTAACGGGTAAACATTGATACGGAACCCATAGGAAAATAAACAAAATTTATACTTATTGTTAAAATCTCTATAAAATATCTGAAACTTTGATGTGCATATGTTTAATGATCATTTTTGACCGCCAAATGGCATTTTTTTTTACTTTTTTCGTTAGATCTCCGAAACCGCTAAACCTGCCTTTATGATAATTTGATCAATTCTTTATCTTGTCAATACAAGTAAAATGGTTTTTGAATTATTAAAATCGGACGCTCCGTTCTCTTAAAAACTGAGTTACCGTTTTCGGCACTTTTAGCCCCGTATCTCCGGAACGGCTAGACCTGCCTTTGCCAAAAACTAATCAGCACGTCTCCTTATCAATACGAATCGAATGTTTTTTGAATTATTCAAATCGCTTGATCCGTATTCCCAAAATCGTCGACGAAAATTTGTATCCGCACATACATACACACACGCACACACACACACACATACATCCATTTTTTCTAAGGTATGCCAAAATGTTCAGAAACCTCTGAAACGTAAAGATATATAAAAATTTTCATTTTCGATTTTTTGCGATTACTATAACTTACCCTACGGGAAGTTAATAATGTAGTAAACTTTGTAATAAAAGCAAAATATTTATCATAAAATATTTTCACCAAATAATAATACTTCTGCTTTCTAATTTTTTCTTCTGGTATTTCCATTCGAGAATTATATAATTGTGTAAAAGTAAAAGTTTAATACTAGATATTTTTTGCTGCTTAAAATGATCAAATTAAAGTTATCAAATATAGTGGGCTTTATGGGACATTTTGCTTTAATTTATTGAAATGGCTAAATGTATCAATATTTGTTATATATATTTTCATTTAACGGTTATGAAAGTTATGGCAAATAATGTAAGTTTATTCTTAACCATTATCCTGCATCAAGATTTATTCAGAATGGATCTGTTAACTAACTTTTTGAAAAAATCATCTCTATTAAATAATTTAGTCAAAGAGATAATTTAAATTTTTAAAAGAAAATACTTTTAAAAATATTATGTTTTATATATATATGAGAATTGCGTAATTATGTTTGTGTAATATGTTTGTTTTACATAGGTGGTCCAAAGCGACAAGTTGCCCCAGCAAGTATGCGAGCCGTGTCTGGCGCATCTAAACATTGCAGCTTCCTTGAAGCGGAAAGCAATTGCTTCCTGCAATATGCTTTCGCTATTAGTTGGAGTTTCTGCAGATTTGGAGACCAAGCAAGGCAGTGATTCTAACATGAAAAAGCAGAATATCGGAGATAAGGAAATGGCGAAAACCATGATAAGACTTGTAGATGAAATAGGTAAATTTATGCTTTTCACGATTTGGACGGCCGAAAAGTTTCGATAAACCGACCAGCTTTTGTGCCTTATGATACATTTAAAATTACTTAATCACGCAATAGTAGAAGTGTTTAAGTAAATGATACTCAAATAATTTACGTTTTGTTTTGACAATACCATAACATGGCTTGTATTAAGATTTATCAATTAATTTTGATCAATTTAGACAGATATTTAATTGCTATCAGTATTTGTAAATATATAGCGTGCTTACATTACATTTAATAGCTTAAAATTTGTTAAAATTATTTCAAAGGTATGGAAATGGCCGTCGTCAAAGAAGAACCGATTGATAATGATATCGTAATCAAAGAAGAAGTAATAGAAGAATCTGAGAATATAATCCAACCGTCAACTGAAGTATCTGAGGAAGAAGAGTTTCCAGGACATATACAGACGTACGAAGCGGATGGCGTCAAATATGAGATTGTTGACATGATAGATCCGGCCTCCCCTTCAGAAATGATTGAAGTCGACGAAGAATATGTTGAGGAGGTTGACATGGATAGAATTAACTATTCGGCTGTTGACGATGACGTTAGCTCACAATCTATGCTGAAAAATTCTACGAATGATGATGAAACCATTTTGTTAGACGACTTCATAATTGATGAAACTCAAAGCATTTGCGATGACAATGAAGGGCAAGATGAAGTTATTCAGGTGGAAGATAATTTAAATGAAGACTTAGATGATTCCCTTGATAAATCTGATAACATCTCAGACGCGATTATTCAAGATCCTGAAATACCTACCGTAGAGTTCATACTCCCGGTTGATGATGGAACTGTTCCGAAGAATTCGCCGAAAAAAAAGCAAAGAGTTATCATTGATGGTAAGCCGGTGCATATTAACATGCCCACTATAAAAGTATATGCCTGCGACATGTGCCCTTTCCAAACTGATATGCGACATAAATTAAATACACACATGAAAAGACATATGAATAAGTTGGATTATAAATGCCAATTCGAAGGTTGCAACAGCGCGTTTTTATCACAAGGGTTGTTAACGGTACACGAGCGCAAGCATACTAGGGACAAACTTCCCACATGTGAAGTATGTAGTAAAACTTTTATAAACAAAGTTGGCTTATTGAATCACATGTCCTATATTCATAAAGGGCTGAAGAGGTTTCTTTGTTCGGAGTGTCCTACGATGTTGGCGAGTGCGACCAGCTTGCGCCAGCACATGTCCATTCACAAAGGTACCAGAAATTATTTGTGTGACGAATGCGGAAAGAGTTTCCGAATGGGGAAGGCATTGCAATCGCATATGGAAACTCATACTGAGCAAAGACAATATGCTTGTACGCACTGCGAAAAAACTTTCAAACAGAAAAGTGTATTGCAAAAGCATGTGCGCGTCGTTCACACTGAATCGAGTAGAAATAAATTTACATGTGAAACGTGCGGTAGAAGATTTCCTTATCCATATTTACTACACCATCATACCACAGTTGCTCATCCCGATAATCTTCATATGTGTGAAATTTGTAGTTGTCGATTTCTGCAGCCAGAAGCGCTGGAACAGCACATGAATTTCCATAAAAATCCTGGCGAACGACAGTGCGGACAATGTTTGCGCGTTTTTCCTCAAGATGAAGATTTGATTACTCATGAATGTAAGAGTTCCAAAAGCAACTTTTATTATTGCTATAGATGCCATATCAGCGTTCAAGGTGCACATTTATTCGATATTCATAATAGGCACGTTCATGATCTGAAAACGTTAACAATACCCAAAAGGAATCGTCCACGTAAATTTGACGATGTGGGCGAGGAAGTGGTTAAAGTTGAATGCAATAAATGCGGAAAAGTTATGTCCAGTGGTCGTCTTGAAACTCACATGAATACACATCATAATGCAGATAAATTCTTGTGCAAAATTTGCAACAAACGTATGAAGACTGTAACATCGTTTACCAGGCATAAGCAGATGCATACCGGAATCAAGCCGTTTAAATGTGATATTTGCCCACAAACGTAAGTAAACAGTAATTAAATTTAAATTTACTTTATCATTAATATATAGATTAAATGAAATTCGCAAATTTCAGATTTTTCCAAAAGACGAGTTTAAATTTCCACCGCATGGAACACACCGGCGAACGACCCGCTAAGTGCAAATTGTGTCCCGCCGCCTTCAAGCGATTTGGCGATCTCAGGGTACATGAACGAAGACATCAATATTCCGGGGCCACTATGCGAGGCAATAAAGGACAAAGAAGGGTTCAAACGCGGCCCCAATCACATGAACTGCAGGAAATGACAATAGTCCAAGTAATTATTAAAAACTTTTTTATATGAAAATCAGAAAAAGCATTTAAACAATAACTTTATGTTCTTATATCATAGATTGAAGATATTAAAACAGATCCGGAAAACAGTATAATTGAAGTAAATGAGACTATGGTGTATGAAGACGATGGACAAGAATTTGATGAAGAAACTTTTGAAATAGATCAGCATGCCGTTATTGAAGAACTGGATGAGTTGAATGATCAACAAGTGTATGAGGAATTGATTGACTATGAAGGTATGATAGTTATAAACAAGGATTCTTTGGATTCGTCAATTTTGACAATGACATGAATAGATCGCTGTAACAATATCGTAGATAATAATTTTATACAAATATATTACACTTACCGATTATCAACCACGTTTACTTCTAATCTTAGCAATTGAATATATTTGTGTTAGTTAAAAAAAAAAATGTTTTCATCCCTGATATTTAATAGAACATGGTAACAAAAATGTAAATACAACGACAAAAACTTTGTTGAAGTTTTATAATTTGTTCACCATGTAATGTTACATGATTTAATAATTAATTTAAATGGATCATTTTATTATTACGTATTAGTTGTAAAATTTTCCTAGATAATTCATATTAAGAAGTGTGTTTTTTACTGAACTATGATGTTTTAATATGAAATTAAGTTACCATATTTTTTTCTAAATTCAGCTGAATATTTTATAAAACATCAGGAATTTATTATTAGAATGGATCAATTTTAAACAGTAGTTACTATTAAAACTTAAGTTTTATTTTGAAATTTATTTATTATTATATAAGACTAATATGGACTAAAATCTTGTAGAATGGCTTGCCATAAAACACTTACATGTTTAGGATATATTTGCAATAAATATGGCCTCTTAACTTTTATATATATTTACATGCATAATGTATAATATTCATAAAGTTATTTTACTTTAATATTAAATACCATAAGTAATTTGGAATCTTGATTTTTTAAATCATTTATTGATAAAAAAGTGTATGTTCCATATAATAAATAATATAATTATAATGATGCATTATATCAGTTAGCTGCCGGCTTTTGAATAACGTTTCCAGAATTTTTTTACAGGCTCATGTCCCTCTTTTGTCACAACACAAGTTCTTGTGCGGTCATTATGCCACACAAGAACATCCATTTGCTGAGCATAATCTTTTAAAGCACTATAATCCACCTAGAATGAAGAAAAGTGAAATTATATTAATTCAAATTATTTTAACAAACAATAGCAACATACCTGAGATAAAAATTGATTGTAAACCACGCCTTCTGTATATGTAAACCTATTCCTTTCATTCTCCCACAATCTAATTTGATCAATAACAGTAGCGGGTAATGCAGAATTATTGTTAATTGCTGATTCATGCATCATCTATAAACATACACACTGTTTATATTTATTTATAAATCAATGATAATAAGTAAATTACCGATGGATGAGAATGCAGTTCAAGATAGCTGATTATCTGATCTGCTGTTATGCCCCCTCTCAGTGCTTGACGAACAGAGTCTCTTGTTAGGACGCCCACAACTAGATTAGGAAACCTACGAAGTAAAGTCTGTAGTTGGCCTCACATTTCTATAATGACTATATGATTTTCTAAAATAACACACCTATAAAGTAATTCTGTAAACAATCCTAACAAAGCGACTTGTAAGGAACTATTAGTATAGGCATACACTCTGTAGTTTGTTTCTACAATTATATATCCAGTTCGTTGTTGAGATTCCTTTTCATTTGAGCTCGACTTTTGCTCATTAGCACTTGATTGAACTACATTTAATGAGTCTGTTGTACCTGTTCGATGAGCTGTCAAGTTAATTGCCAAACGTGTTGGATAAAATCTTCCAGCTTTTCTCTATAATTGTCCACTCATCATAATATATTTATTTTTATTTTAATATCTTATATTATACCTTTCTTTGATATACCAATCCAAATTCACGTAAATGTTGCAAAAATGTCAATAATCCTTGAGAAAGGCCCTCAGTACTGTAATCTCTTCCCAGTGTGCTGAAGGATAATTGAAATAGAAGTCCTAAGCATTCTATTAAACATAAGCCTTTTGATTCAGCAGAATCTAAATATTTGAGCATGAAGTGCCAAACTTGGCTTGGAGTGTCTAGAAGCAAAAATTGAAAACCTAATCTTGATATTACAGCTGCACCATCTTCTTCATCTCTGAATTAAAAATGTATAATATATGATAAAATAAAAAGATATATACATATAATAATTGTGTGTTGCAAAGAGATGCTCATTGCCAAAATTATTAACTCTATTCACAGGCCGCTACAAATTTAACATTTTGATCTTCGGCTAATTAACATCAGGCAAAAAGAGAAAGATTACTATAACCAAGGTAACAGAATCTCATACAAAAAATAGTATATGTATCAAATGCCAGTAATGATTTTTAATAAATTTAAAACTATATAGTTATAATACATTTTCTTATACAACACAAATTAGGATTCATTTACCTTTTCATAAGACCTGCATGCAACAATATTCGAACAGCATCTGCTGATATACCTTCAGTTTGGTTTGAACCCACCATATAATGTAAAAGGCATTCCCATCTTTGCATACAATAAGCATCCAAAAATGCTGTATCTCGTGCTTTATTATCTGCATCTAGGGAGGACATGCACCATGGTCTGCCACTGTGTATTGCCAAGGTTAATTATAAACGTTAAATTGTATTAATAGCGCAGACATATTATAAAGATCATACCCTCCTAATAAAGCAATTTTTAAGTTACGTTTAAATGTAGGTGTTAACTCCCATGCCTTGAGACCTCCTGGTATTGAGACAATTTTCCAAACATTAAGTTCTGATAGAGCATCACTTACACCCAAATGTTCTCTATATTATAAATTAAATATGAACTAAAGTTATACTTTAAGAAAACATTCAATAATCATACATACTTAGAATAAGCTTGGGTTCCCCACGATGCAACAACGCTTGTGGAACAGGTTGTTCTACAAATAATATTCGTATAACATATTGTCTAGCTAATTCAGGCAGTTCCCTAAAATAATTTTGAAGTTTATTTGTTATCTATTAAACATAATTGGTAGAGGTATCTTCAACCAGTACCTATAAACAGCTAAGCAAATTGCAGGATGATTGTAGAGCTTTTCTAGCAATTCTGGAGGACGTGATTTTAAATAGGCGTGCAAATCTTTACATTCCAAAGTTGCATGCTTATTCAAGTTTTTAACTTTCTTTTCAGACATTATTAGACATTAGCACAAATCAGGGTGGTGTTTGATATACAATAAATATTTTTGATGAAGGTGCAACTTATATAGTCATTAAGAAACTAAATTTATTTGAAGAGCTCTGTTTTAACAAGGGTTTAATAACAATAACAGAAATGTCAAACAAGAAAAGGGACAAGAGACATGGAAATATTTTTGTTCGAAATCCTAACCATGTTTTGGTTTTAACATTCCACTTTTTTCATACTTCACAGTGCCAACATTAAAATGAAAAGCATAAAAATTAAATATTGAAAATGATAAATAAATTAAAAAATGTATATATATATCGTATGCAAACAATTTAAATAAACCCATAAAAATTTTCATATCAACAAAATTTTAACAACTAAATCAGTTAAAAATATGTTATATTTTTTACTCGTCATTAATTATTTCTTCGATGTTGCAGAACATGAAGCGATCGAAAATAGACAGATTTTTGACGTGACGTTTCATTGAATTGTCAAATGCTTACGAAATGGTTTATTAGTGTTTGCTTGTTTGTTAAAATTTTGTTATTATATTTTATTTTGAACTAAATTTATTGATAGTGTTTATGAAGTTATGTGGAGTCCAACGCATGTACAAGTGACAGGTGCGTAGAGTATATTAAAAAAAACAATAATATTATGCCTAATTATTGTCAATATTTATGATAAAACAATATATATATATATATATATATATATATATATATATATATATATTTCTTGCACAATTAGTTGTTCATAGATACAATCACTTTTAAAATAATATTATCTACTGAACTCTTTAAAATATTTAACCCATATATTACGAAAACTTGTCTTCACTAATCGTAACGGTACTTTATGGAATTTTGTATAACAATGATTCATATTTGAAATGTTTATCTAATTCCACAATAGTTAGTCATTATGATATGTCATTATACTAAATAAGATAACGTGCAGCATATATTTATGTATAAAAATTTAATTTGTAAACAGCAAAAATTAAAACATTTTTGTAATTTTTAATAAAATTTATTTATTATTATCTTCAAATTAAAGTTCAAAGAGCAAGAGGATTAATCGCAAAAGGTAAAAATGGAACAAATGATTGTTTTGTTACAATTGGTCTTGGAAAGGATAAATTTCAAACAAGTGTGAAGGAAAAATCTGGAGTTAATTTAGAATGGCATGAAGAATGTGAATTGTGAGTAAATATACATTTATATCATTTACATTTATAAATTGAATTGGAATTTGTTTTAACTTTGCAAGTATCAATTTTTATGCACATATTTTTATTATATTTATCTAAGCATTATAAATGAATTTTTTTTACTAACTGTTTCATTTTTTAAATCATTATTTTCACACAATGTACCTATATATATATATATATATATATATATATATTTGAATTTTAATGTAAATCTTATACATCTCAGAGAGGGAGAAGTGCTTGGTATGAGAGATCGAACAAAATATCTATACAAAGATATATATATATATATATAGAATTTTAGATAGAGTGGAACGAATATTAATTATTTAATATAACAAAACGCACTCAGATTTGTTTAACACAACTTTATTTTAGATTACAGACTTTCGAGACCATGGTGTGTCTCATCTCAGTGTAATTCAAAAAACAGTTACTTATATACTACACATTCTTCAATAATTTATTTAAATTCATTTAATTTTTGGTTACAAAAAACACCAAACTATTCCTTGCAATGCTTGACACGTACTAAAGAAACATATAACACTTACAGAAATATTCTAAACATTTGAAGTAAGTACTTATATAGATGGAGACAGAGAGGGTATCATTATAAGTAAACAGAAGGAGTTGCTATCGCATCATACAAAATCGATATAAAAATGAAAAAAACAAATTATTTATTGAAAAGAAATAAGATAAATGAAACAATTTATAAAATTATTAATGATGTTGTTTATATAATTGTTCATGTAAATATTTGTGTCGGTTCTTAGATTTATGCTATTGTTAGTCCGAACTATTAACATTGATTCTGCCATGCTCCGTTTAAATAAGTCTTTCTCATGGAATAAAATTTGGGGATTATCAAATGGTCACACACCATGGTCTCGAAACGTCTGTAATCATAAAATAAAGTTGTGTTAAACAAATCTGAGTGCTGTTTTGTTCATATTAAACAATTAATATATATATATATTATATATATATATATATATATATATTTCTACATATGATATTATGTCATTACAACATCCTATATCATTTATTTTATAATTCAATCATATGTATATTCATTTTTACATTCATGCTTTCTATAATATTTTTTTAACTGAATTTTAAATTGATTCTTTTCTTTGGTCATCTTTATTTCTTTCGGAAGCTTATTGAATCATTTTGTAGCACTCCATATAGTGTTCCGCCTGGTTTTATTTATTTTAGATGATAATTTTCTTGTTGTTTAGTATTGTGCTATTTAAGAATGTTTTTACAATAATTAAAGTCTAATATGCAATAATACATTTTAAACAAGTCTGTACGAAATGCAAATATTCTCTAACACTTGAAATTTGGGTTGAACAATAATGCATTATTTCATAAAGTAGCTGATTGAAATAATTTTATATTTAAATTAATTGGCTAATGAATTCAATCTGAATATATAAATATAACTATAATTAGCCACATTTTCTAACACCATTAGTGCTTAATTAATATTCTGATTTTAATTCTGGAATTATGTATCATTAAGATTTATATAATAAGTTGGTTTTGCATATTTGTACATATGCACATTAATGTATTATATAATTTATGTTGTATAATAGTAATTTTATATTATTTGTGTGCAATTTTTATACATACTTTTTAAAAGTAATTAGTGAAAACATAACTCAATTAAACTATTTATATTGCCATAGAAATGTGAGATATGTTAATTTGCCTTTATATTATATTATTGTTAGCATTGTGTGATGCATGACCTATTCAAATAATTATTTAAAATTTTTAATGTAAAGTTTTTGTGAAAATGAATATTTTATATTTTGCAATTTCAACATTACTGTAATGCAGAGTTGTATACTACATTTTATATTTCACACACAGAGCCATACCTGCTCAAGGAAACACGGCTGCTGTTGTTTTGACGGTATTGCATAGAGGATTTTTAGGTGTTGATGAATTTCTAGGTCGCGTGAATATTCCCTTAGCTGATCTTGATGTCTATGAAAGACCAAGAAGTCGTTGGTAAGTGACTTTCTGATTAAGCTTACTTTTAATTAAGTTCTACTAGCTTAAGTTATTTAAAGTCGGTGATATAATCAATAATATAACTTTAAATATATTTTTGAGGGCTGTGTTTTTGTGTTGTATTTATCAACCTGTGTATAGGTCAGTAATTATTTAGAAAAAAAGTTTCATAGATTCTTTATCAGTTTCAAAGCATTCTGAGTATTGATAACAGTTCATAGAATTTGTGTAAAAAGAGTTTTAATTGCTCCATATTTATGAACAAAAATGATTTTTAAAGAAATTTAATAATCTAGTCTTCATATAGATATTCTCTATATGAATTTTCTATGTATGCGGTTACTAATTTATTAGTAAATC
>NW_020537324.1:28886487-28940699 GCF_003426905.1 Ctenocephalides felis
CATGTACTTTCCGATATGTGTAAATAACGACTTAATCAATAAAAAATAAATTAATTTATAAGTGATTTAAAGTATTCCGAGTGGATTTACTTTACTACACATAATTGAAAACGAACGTACACGTCACGTATTTCGGAGTATTTTCTATAAACAAATTTTCACGAATCAATAATTTTTATAATTGAACCAGTTTCCGTTGGACTTTAATGGTTTAGTATGTTCATTAAGACCAAGTGCTCATCGTTATAACAAGTAAATCGTCTAATTTTAATTTTAACAAACGTCAAAAAAACTATATCATCATTTTCTCAAACTTTGATAAATTTTTAAAATTAAACTACTTGTCGTAAGGCCGTAATATCTCAGTAAGTTCTAAAAGACCATAATATATATCGCCAAAACAGTTCCATAAAAATCGGCCTAAAATTTTTTTTCAGCAGTTAATTACAAGAATACGGCTCGGTAGATTTTCACCTAAAACTAATCAGTATCATCATCATCAGAAGACAACGTTCATTTGTCATAATTAAAAAGTATTTTTAATACTATTTCTATTTTTCAGCCTCCCAGAACTTCATTTTCTTCGAATTACAACCATACATCGCGTTCCATTCCTGCCCACATGCGTTCGAATAGTCGAATACCGCACAGTTCAAGTTATCAAGGTTGTGAGTATCAGCCTGTCGCCTCCACCTCCCGGAATTGCCCTAAATGGCTCCCGGTGAGCAGAGAGGAGCCGGAACCCACACCAGGGCCATCTAATCACGTGCGTGACGAAACCACCGCCTCATAACATACGATAGAATCACAGCGGTAAAATCATATTTATTAATATTTTATTTTGTTTTTGACAAACATTCCGCTCGTATTGGTTCTGTGATAGTAACGAACTCTATCAGTTAAAAAATATGCATGCGTTGAAAATAATTTAATATAGTTACTGATAGGGAATGCAATACCGATAGAAAATTTCAATACCGGTATTTCGGTAATTTTTCATTTTAAAACCGGAATACCGGTAAATTACCGGTATTTTTATTATCTTCAATAAACGTAAACAAAATTGAAAGTTACTAGTACAATTATAAAAAAATGTATATACAACTACAACTATATTCAACTAAACAATAAATTTATTTTTTTAAATAATAATTTAACAAAAGTGTATGCAATTCACTTAATTCATTATCACTATCAAGTATATTGAGTACTTTTCACCAAAAACAAACTTATGAGTAAGAAAGACCAAAAACTCATAAAAGATCATATTACATTATTATAATAAACTGTATTGTCTGGATCCGATGTGTTAAATTAGCATAATCTCCAATATTTAAAAAAATAATTTTTCTACACTAATTTAAGATTGGATACTTTGTCGAGATAAATAATAAGTTACTATAATTGTTGAGTATTGTTATTTAAAACAATGTGATGCTTCTATAGTATTTTCAAACTTCGAAACGTTTTCGAAAAATAATATTTTATAATTGTAATAAGAAGCAAAAATATTTAGTAATTATCATAATTATTATGTATAAAGTTAGAAAAAAATAAAGATTACGCAGTATGATATAAAATATTTTGGCGCAAATATCACTTAAAAAACCGTTACATTTTTACAAAAGATGAAACAAACAGAATTATCTATCAGTCCTATTCTATTTATTGTAACACGATATGAAGCCCTTTGGAAAGCAATAAATATTCAGATTAATGACGAGTTGAGATAATATTTGACATTTGTTTATCTAATAGAAGCACGTGAAGATATAGCTGTTAATGCGATTATGGAATTTAAAGATAAATTTGTTCCGAGAAATTTAAATATTAGGGTATTATGTATCAAATAGCGCTTATGTAAAATTACCGAAAATACCATTTTTGGAATAAATACCGGTAAAAATACCGCCGAAAAATCGGGCGGTTTACCGGTAATTCGGTATACCGGTATTGCATTCCCTAGTTACTGACTGCCTACATTGTACATATCGCCTAAAAAATATTTTACATATTATGGGAAGTCTTGATTTTTAGATGCATGTTTTGGTATTCAATTCAATCAAGGCAAGTATCAAAATCAAGAAGCGTTATAATTGTTTGAAAGTATTTGATGAACTTGATTAGTTTTCCTAATTAAAACTTTCTTATTCGAAATATTTTTTATAGCTATCGCAGTATCAATTTGAAGCGAAAGTATTGTAGGATTTGATTATTAATTCCGTACTTTTATGTATTGAGATCATTAGGTCAGAAATAGCTTCGAGTGGTGCATAATTCTCAAAAAATATTATTGGATAATATATAAATATGATAGAACAAATTATAGATTATAATGCTGTGATGCATACATTTGTTTATTATTTGAACAGATTTGATGCATTTAAAGCAATTATAATGAATAGTCACCACTCTTATGCTTCTTTTTCAATAACACTATATTTTTTGTATATTCCTATTTATAATGGAATTATATATTCTTTAAAATGTCAAACGTTTTCTAGTCTCAGATCGAATGTAATTAGCACAAAATATTTTTAATAGAGCTATACATTTATTTAAAATAAATACAAAATTGTCTCTTCGATTTGCATAAATCTATATCGTGTGAACAATATGTATATAAAATTATTATATAAAGTATATTTTAATATATTTATAGACATTCGGAAATATGTCTATCAAAACAAATGTAGTAATTTGTGAGTTAATTAATTACGTGACTAATTTATTATTTAATGAAAGTAGCTATCGAATTAGTAAATAAATTTAATAAAATGTGTCCAGTATTTTTATGAGGGGCAGTTTATTGTAGAACCAAAATAGACAATGTAAACACTGTTGATTTATTCTAACTACAATGTCTTATAAAAATATGAAATTGTCCCAAAGAAATCTATAATTTTATCCGAGGTATCTATAAATTTCATCATTAAGTGGCTACAAAATTAAATAAACGCCTTCAAAGTATTATTGTTAATTTGTAGCTTGTGCCAAATCAAGGCAATCGGATTGATAGACCATACTGTAGTTTTGTATTTAGTGATAAGAGCACTTAACACAACTAGTCAGCCAACTCAAATGTGTTCAAATATAAATTAATTAAGACATAGAAGTTTATATTAAGATTTAATTACATGGTTAATTTTATTAAAATTAAATAAGTACGAACATGATTACTTATGTCTCGAATTAATCTTCATTATCATCTGTTTCAAATAAAAATGGGTTATATTAGATTTATTAGGGTAGAAAGTTTAATTAGTAGCACATTCTTATGCAGGTTTTAGTCAAGACCTACTTTTCTTCTACACCGCTGCATTTTTTACTATAACTAACATTTTAACATAAAATTATTAAACTCTTCTACGTCATTTTCTGATCAAAAGTTTTTTCTAGAATCATATTCAGAATTTTAAGTTTACTTTTGATTGTGTGCAAATTTTATCACAATTGTGATTTGTGTTTACAAAAGAAGTTAAAATGCTTTAATGCAAAAATAAATTTTTGTTATCAGAGTAAACGATTAAAAATAGTTGTCTATGTTGTACATTATTAAGTTACTTCAAAAATTTTTATTCTTTGTAATTAAATAAACTTAAATGTGATGTGATACTATTTTACATTATGGTAAATGCTGATATAAATTCACTTATCCAAATTAAATAATTAAAATCAATTAAGTTTTGCTGGTATTTTTATTTTACTTATTAAAAATGTGATAAATTCAAGTTTTATTTTTATGTATCATAAATCTGAACTTATAGAGGTCTTAGGATCAATTTGGTAAAAATTGATTGATAAAAACGTTACTTCTGAAAAATTTATAAATATGATTTTTTATGCAAACATGAAATAGAACATATCTGATTAACCAATTTTAAATTAACTTGCTGATAAATAAATAAATCATACAATACAAAAATCAATTTCACTGCGCAGATAAAATTATTTCCATTACATAATTGAAAGATCATATTCTCTTATTCTATTTAATTACTGTGGATATTTCAAGACTCAGTTTAATCCTTCATGCAATAATTAGAAACTTAAATGAAAAAAATCAACCAAAGATTTATACACAACAAAATAACAAATATATAAGTTGACAATACAAAAAAAGTTTTAAATTGCTTACTTTAATAATTTTAAAGTGTATTGCTTATTTTATACTTTTTCTATTTTTTCATCACGTTTGCATGATTTAATTACGATATGTTTATCCTATTGTATGAATGTATTTCATTTATTGTATCATTTTATATCCATTTTATCATTTCATCTTACCCTTCTTTTAACAATTAATTTACATTTTTTATATATGTTATATTTTGTCTTGATTTAATGTCCTAGGTGTACTGAAGATAAATCTTTAAATTTATAAAAAATTAAGTACATGGTAACAAAAAATCGTTTTTTTTAAAGTTTATTGGATGGATCAGATACTGATTCATTGTGAAACATTAATTCAGAATATTTACATTTTAAGTGCAAGGATATGCTAAAGTCAATAAGAAAAAGCATATATACATATATATACTTGTACATGATTTTTGTACCAATGGTGTATTATAATTTTAATGCTATGATGACTTGTTGGGAGTTTATTAAAATATAATCATATATAGGAACTAGATACTTGATTTAAACAGCAGATTAATTTTATAAGCATGTTTTTAAGTTGCGACACCATGTTCAATTACAAATGAATTAAATAATTGCATCGAGAAAATGCATTTTTAAAATATGATTCTGCTTTAAAAGATTTTCTTTGTATTATATGTAAATAAATAAATACTTTAAAAGATAAATGTATATCCTTTTATAAAATAGTAGTGGTTTATATTTTGTTTGTATGTGCAGTTATTGTAAATGCTTAAAATTATGATCATAGCAATAAAAAATCCCGAATGTAATGGTATTTATTTAAATTTTTGAACCGTGAGAATTAAAAAATGTCGACGATTTCATGGCAAAAAGGTTTGAGAAATTGCAGCAAACTCGCCACATAACCTCACTTTTAGAATAAAAAATTATACGGTAAATAAATCATTTTGATGATTTCCAGTTTTAATTACTTGATATAATTTGTGGATTTAGTTAATATTTCATATTGAGGTTTGTACTATTGCAACGAATGCATTTACAATTTTTAAGTATGTTATTTTACTTTCCTTGTATGTGTTTCAATATTGCCAGAATGCTATTTACTGCAGATATATATGGGATCACAAAACATATAATTTTTTCACATGTAATTTTATATTAAATAATACACCTTTTATTTGAAATCGCAGGTTGAAATAACTCTATTTACACTTGCCTAGATCCATTTCGCAGCTGAATGAAATAAATGTAGATTTTTTCGTATTTTGCAATCTGGCACTAGTGGCATGAATCGAATTAAGCTTTTTAGTTTCGTGAGCAAACCTGTATTCGTGATGTCGTACGCGCGTCGTTCGTGAAATTTTATTTATTGTTCGAATCGATTTTCCACTTATAATCAAATTAGGTGCTTTTGGCATTTGCAAAGTGATGATTTTTTCCGAAGATAAGTTAAACCTAGCGTAGAGAAAAGAACGACGATTGTTTTGCGTCTCATAGATACTCCATTCTGCATAGATAGTATAGTTATGGTTAGGATTTCCGAAAAATGTACGATTTTTGAAAAGATTGTGCCCTTATTTTGAAAAATTAGTGATTCAAGATGCAAAATATGAAGACCAGAGTTGTTTCCATCGGTCCTTTCACTAAAATCTGCCGAATATGCCTCCAAGAAACTGAGAGGCAAAGGAACATTTTCGGTCCACCAAACGGCCAACCTGCCGAACATTTACGATACGTCACAGATCTCAAGGTAAATTTAACATAACCTAAACACAATTTTTAAATCGTAAACTAGTCGAATTCGACATCAACATATTCTACTAACAAAATTATTATAAACAATAATAATGTATTATTCCAAAGCGTGTAATTTGATTGTGCTCGTCGACGTATTGAATTGGTGAATAAGCGGGAAAAGTTTCGCTTGTATATTTCAATCGTGCTTAGTTAGTGTTATTGTTTACAAACAAATGATTTAGTAAATAATTTTGCATAATGTGCCAATGTGACGTCAAGTACTTACTACTTGTGAATTATTTTCACTTCATAGATACAATTATGAACGATTTTTTTTGAAAAATCTTTACGTCAGTAAGGTTAGGTACGCGCGTTTTGCAGTTCCTTAATTTCGAGTCCGAAAAGTATTCCATAAGTTGCAACATGTCTAAGCTATCGTTCCGAGCGAGAGCGCTGGACGCCTCCAAGCCAATGCCAGTCTATATGGCAGAGGAACTGCCCGATTTAGCTGAGTACACTGCGATAAATAGGGCTGTGCCTCAAATGCCAAGTGGTATGGACAAAGAGGAAGAATGCGAACATCATTTACAAAGGGCAATATGTACAGGACTCATAATTCCAACACCTGAAGTGTTGGATCTTGGGGAACACGAAGTTTATACACGATCTTATCATGCCGATTGCAAAATGCCTAGGCAGTTGATACACATGCAACCCTTAGCAATGGAACAAGATATTCCTGATTATGATATGGATTCAGGTGATGAAGTTTGGGTTACGGAACAATCGCAAAGGCTTGATTTATCTCAGCTTCAATTCGAGCAGATGATGGATAGGCTAGAAAGAAGCTCAGGGCAAACTGTTGTCACATTGGCAGAAGCGAAGGCATTGCTCAAACAAGACGATGATTTAATAATAGCAGTATATGATTATTGGTTGAATAAAAGGCTCAAAACTCAGCATCCTCTTATCTTAACAGTTAAAACTGAGAACCGAGGTGGTGCTGCTAATAATCCTTATATAGCATTTCGAAGAAGGACAGAAAAAATGCAAACTAGGAAAAACAGGAAAAATGATGAAACTTCTTATGAAAAAATGCTAAAGTTAAGGAGAGATCTTTCTCGTGCGCTTACTTTATTAGAATTAACAAGAAAAAGGGAAAAAAGTAAACGAGAATTACTGCATCTCACTATAGAAATATGTGAAAAGAGATATCAGGCCAAAGATTTTACAGGTCAAATAATGTCCGAATTATCTGCAATTAAACCTAGCCGTCCAGCATTTGCTCCCATATTTACCAATCAGTACGCTAACCAATATAATTCCTGGAATACAAGTAACTACTTATCTGCAGGTTCATACCAAAGTAAAAATTCTCACAGAGAAAAGGACCGAGACCGTGATGAGTACCTTCCAAGAAGAGAAAAGCGCCCTAGCAAGAAACGGAAACATAAAACACATCGAGAAAAGTACTTCAATATTGCTAGTCCAGCAGTTAATGCTCAGAGCTCTGGCGAGGATGAAGGATCATCAGCATTAGGAGGAATGCCTGAGGCCGAAGAAGAATCTGCATTTGTTTTTCATAGAAATAAGGCATGTTCATACCATTGCCCAGTTGTTAGGAACAGCCATGATCTAGATAGGCCTCATGAAATGTTTTCTTTGGCCTCACTGCGGTATCCACGAAAGAGAATGCTGGGATTTGCAAGGCGTCGAGTGGGTCGTGGTGGCCGAGTTATCATCGACCGAGCAAGTGGCATTGATGATATCTGGTCTTCACTAGGTTTCACCATTCATGATAATCAAACAAATTGTGACAAAATTGAAGAAACAGACTTTCATAAAAAGCAACGATTTGTTAGGTTACTTCTTACTGAACGAGGCAGGTGTAGTGCAAGTGGTAAAGATAAGGCAGATGATAATTTAAGTGATGTGGAGTTAGACAAACTAGAAAATGAAAAAGTTTCATTGTTTAGTGAAATAACAAATGAGTGTTTGCATTTCAGACCACGGACACCTCTAAGTGATATTATTGATTCCAATTATACGCCAATATTAGAATCGACTGATTCAGTGTCAGTCGAGATACAGAATATGTCACGGGACAGGGACCCCTTACTAGTAGAATTGGCTCTACAAGAATTGTGTAATGAACAGAGTTCCTCATCTGACGAAATAGATGTCAATGATCCATTTGTTACAGATTTCTTGAATGAAAGTGGTGAGAGCATAGCTTTGGAAGACGGTGTTCTTGATAGTATTTTGTCAGAAAGTCAAATTAATGATTTGAAAAGTCTTCATGGTAGTAATACAAATCTAACTGATATTTTAGATGATGGAAATTTATTAGCTCTCGGAGATGAACTAACTGAGGGGGCTGAATTATTATTAAATCAAACAAAAGACAATCTTAATACCCTTCAGAATGGCGTAGACCTAGCTGATAATAATGACAATGATTTATTAGATTCCTTATGTAGTGATAATAGGTATTATTATAATGATACTTGTTATAATGAACATATAGGCTGTTCACAATTTTCGGTAACGTCTTCAGCATCAAAATGGTCTTCCTCTTCATCTAAAATTAAAGTGGAAGATGTGAAGCCAGTTGTTTCTGAAATACAACTAGAATCAAAACTACATGAGGTTCCACCTGTAAATTCTTCAACCATGTCATACAATTCAGTTCTATCGGAAAGTGTATCTGAGGCACTGAGGAGAAAAGTGTATAGGAACAATATTGACTTAATGAAGTCTTCGACTTTGAATGAGGGTTCATTAGTGAATTGTGTTGAAAGTGTAATGTTTAACAAGAACTCTAATTGCACTAATGTTGTAAAAGGGGAAATTACGCTTAGTAACAATACAAATAGGTGAGGGGCAGTTTACGAGAACCCGACTGGACTCTACAATACATTCCCGGGTCGATATTTCGACGTGTGTAATGGATATGACTCTGTAGTTATATTTAATGCTATGTGCTTTTTAAACATGTCGATGTTAGTATCGATAAGTTATTAGTCGGGTTTTATCGTGATGTCAATGTCATAAATCATGGGTTCTGTGGTGTTTTCTTTGAACTTTAATTATGAATTCGTAAATAATTGCAAAAATGCAAAAATGTATTAAATATAGAAATACACGAATCCAAAGTTTTGTTACAATAATTATACAATGAAATAAAAATAGTAAAATATCTTATATCTGATATTTATTTACTTGCACTCATATGCACATTACTAAGGTGAACATACGTTCCGGTTTGGCCGGGACAGTCCCGGCTTTCTATCTTGTATCCCGGGTTTTTCTAAAAGCAATTTTTGTCCCGGATTTAGACCTTTTGTCCCGAAAATTTTTCGAAAATTAATAGGTAAATTTACAAAAATTATGAAAATAAACGAACAAGTACTATTTTTTTGAAAATTAAATTAGTTATGAACAATTGAATAGAATTTTATACAAGACTCAAAGGCGAAAAAAACATAGAAAGAGAATATAAAATACGATATAGATAAAAATTATTACATATCGACTAATAAAGTTTGCTGAACTTTTTTTCCGCATATTCTGATTTTTAAAAATTCATATAAAAAAACTATTAACCCTGCCCCCCATTTCGTTCCGGATTAGCATAACTAAAAATTACCGTGGCTCATATGCACCTGATTATAGGTGTGTAATCCTTGCAAGATTGCATGCAAAGTACATTCCATTATTGTTTTTCTGCCAAATATTTGTTCACAGAGTCAAGAAAGCATATTTAGTTCGTTTTTGATAGATGAAAGGATAGACGTACAGTCGTAACTCGACGTACGAAATTAATTCGTTCTGTAACCACACTCGTATCTCTAAAGAATTTTTTTACATATGAATATATACATTGAAATGCCATTAATTTGCTTCACTGTGCACTATGGTTTTTGTTATGAATGTTTTTCTGGTCCATTCATGATATCGCGGAAATTAGTTAAGACATGTTTCGTTGAACAACTCTCATGCTCGAACTGTTGCGACTTTTTCGGGGTGATTTTTTCCACCTTTAGAACTTAGAAATCATTGTAAGGCCATTGTCTGGATTTATATTCTTTATCAACTCTTCCTGTTTAAGGGGTTAGGGGTACTTGGAATTTTTGAAAAATCGATTTTTATTTTTTTGCATTTTCATTAAGTGTAATATCCTGAAAATGTTCTGAAAATTTCAAGTTGATCCGATGATTACTTTTTGAGTTATTGGACTCTTACCAGCGCGCTGACGAGAGTGGATAGCACGATACTTATACTCAAGATTAGTCTCCCTTACCTCCTGATGTTTTAAAAGCTTTTAAACCGATTTACGACGATCTCAGCAATGATAATTTACTTTCAAGATGTGTAGTTCAAGATTGAATCCATAATCAGAAAAAATTAAAAGCTTCAACCAACTAGTGTAAAAAATATGACAAAAAACCGTGAATACTAGTTCTACTATCGTACAAATTGCTGATTGCATATATATAATCATTATTATTGATTATGGATACCCTAGAACCCAATTGTGGGTATAATTCCCATTGGTATGCTGAAAAATTGGATGCTGCACGTATGAAAGTGGCAGATCAGCGCGCCAACGAGAACATTCGGGAGGCCAGAATGCTTCGTAGGCAACGGCAAATGGAAATTTTGGAAACTTGCACAATGACTGATGAACTAATATATGGCCTAGAAATAGATGACTCGGTTTAAGTAATTCAATAATTCGAATTTCTGTACGTAAATCCAATGTGAAACTTTAAACGCGTTTTTCTCAAAACTATGTTTTCTGAACCGGTGACCACTGTAACTAAAAAACCGCTTAGTAAATTTTAATGAAATTTATACAGCTTTTAGAATACATAATAAACTCGGGCCCGATGGAAGATTTTTTTTTTTCAAAGATTTTTTTTTTTAAACAGGGTCAACAAAAACAGCTATAACTTTGGGAATATTTATTATTTTTTTCTAAAAATTTTGTTACTTCAAGTCAAAACATTGTATAATAATGCCGTATTAATATTTTTTTAAAAAAACATTGTTTAATAACAAAAAAAAAATACTGAAAATTCTCATTTTTTGGGCCTCCAAGTACCCCTAACCCCTTAAACACAGCCATACTCATATTTCACGTCTAATTCAAGAGACTTGGCCCTTACATAATATTTTGTAAATGTGCAAAAAGCATGAAATCGTACACTCAACATCTTGTATAACTGGAACAATCAGTATTAATGACTAACTATAAAACAATTTACTATCATAAAACAGCCAAAATATTTATATGGTAGGAAAATCATTGTTACAACTGACGAAATTTTTCACATTTTCATATTGCCATTAACATTTTTCGAGAAAGCTCATATCTCGAATTGTGCACGTATGTTGGAGCAACAAATCGCTCCTTTGGTGGCATGTATTGATAGTGAGTGCTTTATTTTTCGTGAACTCTTCTTTGACTTTGTTACCTTGATTATAAAGTACTTGAAGTGATCAACACATTGACTTGCTATCAATATTCTTGGGTCAAATTTGGGTAATTCTAGTTTCTTTATTTGATTTTGATTGGAATATTAATTATTCTAATCTAGCGAAAATCACCGTGCATTAGGTAAGTGGCATGCAATTTTGTTACTGCCCTCCTCTACCCATTTATTCCGCATTGATATTGCGTTGATTCAAATAGTCTTACGTTATGTTCATTGTGCTGAAAGCGTGTTCCAATTGAATGTTTCAATCCATTTCAATTCGTCTGTTGGATGCTGTTGTAAAAGAGTTAAAATCAAAACATTCCTCGAATATACGAAGACAGATTAATTTATTATTGCACAGATTGCTGATCTTGCACATAATATATGATTTTTCAGCGTCATTTTTTGTGGAGCTGTTGCTGTTGTTAAAGGTTTGTGTGTTTGAAGAAAATAAAAGTGAAACATAAACAGAATCAAAGTTGAAGGCAAACTGAAGACGATCGAGACGAGATTCTAGCGTTATCGGCGGTTATTTTTAAAAGATACAATTGTTTAAAAAAATGTTTATTAATCAGTAAGTTATTAGATTTGTTGTGTGGTACACGTGTTTAGTAAGTTCTAGAATTTTTTTATTTGAATAATCTGTATTACACGAAGTTTTCTGCTATTTATAAAGGTAATTGTTATGTAGATTATTTACATTATAAATGAACACGCGAAGAACTTTTTTCTGAATATTTACAAGATACTTTATTGTTACATTTTTATATTATTTTATATGAATCATTCAATGGTTACCCGCTAGATATTGGTAACTCATACCAGAGTTATCACTCCGATACAATTGCTCTCTCGGAGTGAATCCGAGTGGAGTTGTCTCGCCGGATATGTCATATCCGACTTTCCTAAACTGGTACTAAATCTGCTACTGCGTTTTTGCTTTGGGAAGGAAGCTGTCGCTTTCCCGTCTCACAGGCAGTTTTATGACCTTTATGAAATTATTACTTCAAAGATACAGAATAATGAAATTGTGTTCAAGTGTGAATAGCTCCAATGTTTAATTTATTGAATAGTAAGGGGTCATATTTCTAACTACGACAATCTTTGGCTGACAATCAGGAATATACATACCGAAAAATACATGAAACGAAATACATTTAATCTGGTTTTTCCATAGCCTGAAATAACAATACTTTAGAGTGCAAAATATATCAGTGACGTCAATAGTATTTAATATAAAACTTAAATCTAATATTTTAATCTTACAAAAGTTCTTTCCATGTTCAATGACAATTTCCTTCGAAAACATTTTCAAAATAAAAATCTACATAAATAAAAAATACATATCTACAGTTTAGCCTTCTTAACAAAGAACGAAGTAAAAAACCTAGTAAAGTTTCATTTTCTAGCCATTTTTTTTATTTAACTAGAATACAGCATAGTATCATGGTAATCAAATTAGACCAAAGAAAATATCATGATTACTTCACTAAGAGAAGCCAACTTGATCTTTTTAGACATGAAGCATGAATGGTTTTATATAATACTTTTTACATTATGGTAAAAAACCGTCACTTAAACTTAAAAATAAAATCTAAAAAAGATTAGAAAATGATCAGAATAGATGCAATTTTATTATTTACTTTATTAGAACCACAGTAATAATTAGCTTGCAACGAATAGTATATTCGGCATGCTCCCGAGACCGAATACCGAATATTCGGCAGGTTTTTGGGGCCTAAGCTTGTTTGTATTAATATAATTATTATCAGTAATTGTTATATTAGTAACGCGCCACATATTTATTTGTGTTATGCCTTGACTTACAACCACTATTTGGCTACTTTTTGTTATTTGGAATATTTGGCACCATTTATACTATTCGGCCGAATACTTGAATACCACATAAGAAAATAAATGGTATAACCATGAAAAAAGCGATTCTTCGCATATATATTCAAATGCGTTTCCAATTATTTCGTTCATAAACATTTAATATTTTTTTATAAACTCAATATTATTTCTTGAATGCTAATCATAATAAAATAAAAACTGATCAAAAATATTATTTGTATATTTTACGATAAAGAGCCAGTAATAGCTCTTTCTTAGATTGAATATAAAGAATAATTTTATTTTATAGAAATAACACATGCGGGTAATAGAGATGAGCTTATCATATCCGAAGCCGGATCAACTCGGATTTGACTCCGCTTCATGGTGGAGTTATATACGCTTAACAACTCCACGACTCCGACAACTTTGATCTAAGGATTTGTCAAATCCCATTTAATTTTTTGAAATGAAAATTTATGAATAAAATAAAATTAGAAAAATATCAATAAAATAATTGTTCTAAAAAATTCATAAATAAATGACGAGTTGTAAAACTTTTCGGTCGACCACATGATCGACTCAATGACTCGTAATTTTAATAGTGTTGACCAAAGTAAAAACGCAAAACTTGAGAATCAAATTCGATTTAATTATTTTCTTTTGATGAGAAAATAATTGATTTTTTGGATTAATTTTATATAAAAATAATGTAGTAAATTTTGTAATAAAAGCAAAATATTTATCATAAAATATTTACATCAAATAATAATACTTCTGGTTTCTAATTTTTTCTTCTGGTATTTCCATTCGAGAATTATATAATTGTGTATAAGTAAACGTTTAATACTAGATATTTTTTAACTTCCCGTAGGGCAAGTTATAGTAATCGCAAAAAAATCAAAAATGAAAAATTTTATATATCTTTACGTTTCAGAGGTTTCTGAACATTTTGGCATATTTTAGAAAAAATGGATGTATGTGTGTGTGTGTATGTGTGTATGTATGTATGTACGTGTGTGTATGTAGTGCGGATACAAATTTTCGTCGACGATTTCGGGAACACGGATCAACCGATTTGAATAATTCAAAAAACATTCGATTCGTATTGATAAGGAGACGTGCTGATTAGTTTTTGGCGAAGGCAGGTCTAGCCGGTCCGAAGATACGGGGCAAAAAGTGCCGAAAACAGTAACTCAATTTTTAAGAGAACGGAGCGTCCGATTTGAATAATTCAAAAAACATTTCACTTGTATTGACAAGATGAAGAATCGATAAAATTTTCATGAAGGTAGGTCTAGCGGTTTCGAAATATGGAGAAAAAAGTAAAAAAATGAGCCATTTGGCGGTCAAAAATGATCATTAGACATATGCACATCAAATTATCAGATATTTTATAGAGATTGTAACAATAAGTATACATTTTGTTAAAATTTCTATGGGTTCCGTATCAATGCTTATGCATTAGATAGCGACGCGGCGCTTACGCGCTTTATATTTTGTCCCTATGCAGTTAAAGCAATACGATTGCTTTGAAAAAAAAGTTCAGATCTTCCACAATATGTCAAAATAAAGAAAAAAAAATTGTTCCAAAAAAAAAAAAATAAAACTTTTTTTTTTTTTTTAAATTTTTTTCGAAAAAAAGTATTTTTTTGTCCAATTTATAGTTTCTCAAAAATCTTATTTTTTCAAAGTAATTTTTTTTCAAAAATGTTAATCGTTTTTAAAAAAATAATAATTTTTGGTACGGGAAGTCCAGCAATTTGCCTTAAGGCACGATGCGTTAATTGCCTTAAGACAGAATTCCACTTACAGCTAGTTGCTGCTTAAAATGATCAAATTAAAGTTATCAAATATAGTGGGCTTTATGGGACATTTTGCTTTAATTTATTGAAATGGCTAAATGTATCAATATTTGTTATATATATTTTTATTTAACGGTTATGAAAGTTATGGCAAATAATTTAAGTTTATTTTTAACCATTATCCTGCATCAAGATTTATTCAGAATGGATCTGTTAACTAACTTTTTGAAAAAATCATCTCGATTAAATAATTTAGTCAAAGAGATAATTTAAATTTTTAAAAGAAAAAAGTTATGTTTTTTATATATATGAGAATTGCGTAATTATGTTTGTGTAATATGTTTGTTTTACATAGGTGGTCCAAAGCGACAAGTTGCCCCAGCAAGTATGCGAGCCGTGTCTGGCGCATCTAAACATTGCAGCTTCCTTGAAGCGGAAAGCAATTGCTTCCTGCAATATGCTTTCGCTATTAGTTGGAGTTTCTGCAGATTTGGAGACCAAGCAAGGCAGTGATTCTAACATGAAAAAGCAGAATATCGGAGATAAGGAAATGGCGAAAACCATGATAAGACTTGTAGATGAAATAGGTAAATCTTATGGCTTTTCACGATTTGGACGGCCGAAAAGTTTCGATAAACCGACCAGCTTTTGTGCCTTATGATACATTTAAAATTACTTAATCACGCAATAGTAGAAGTGTTTAAGTAAATGATACTCAAATAATTTACGTTTTGTTTTGACAATACCATAACATGGCTTGTATTAAGATTTATCAATTAATTTTGATCAATTTAGACAGATATTTAATTGCTATCAGTATTTGTAAATATATAGCGTGCTTACATTACATTTAATAGCTTAAAATTTGTTAAAATTATTTCAAAGGTATGGAAATGGCCGTCGTCAAAGAAGAACCGATTGATAATGATATCGTAATCAAAGAAGAAGTAATAGAAGAATCTGAGAATATAATCCAACCGTCAACTGAAGTATCTGAGGAAGAAGAGTTTCCAGGACATATACAGACGTACGAAGCGGATGGCGTCAAATATGAGATTGTTGACATGATAGATCCGGCCTCCCCTTCAGAAATGATTGAAGTCGACGAAGAATATGTTGAGGAGGTTGACATGGATAGAATTAACTATTCGGCTGTTGACGATGACGTTAGCTCACAATCTATGCTGAAAAATTCTACGAATGATGATGAAACCATTTTGTTAGACGACTTCATAATTGATGAAACTCAAAGCATTTGCGATGACAATGAAGGGCAAGATGAAGTTATTCAGGTGGAAGATAATTTAAATGAAGACTTAGATGATTCCCTTGATAAATCTGATAACATCTCAGACGCGATTATTCAAGATCCTGAAATACCTACCGTAGAGTTCATACTCCCGGTTGATGATGGAACTGTTCCGAAGAATTCGCCGAAAAAAAAGCAAAGAGTTATCATTGATGGTAAGCCGGTGCATATTAACATGCCCACTATAAAAGTATATGCCTGCGACATGTGCCCTTTCCAAACTGATATGCGACATAAATTAAATACACACATGAAAAGACATATGAATAAGTTGGATTATAAATGCCAATTCGAAGGTTGCAACAGCGCGTTTTTATCACAAGGGTTGTTAACGGTACACGAGCGCAAGCATACTAGGGACAAACTTCCCACATGTGAAGTATGTAGTAAAACTTTTATAAACAAAGTTGGCTTATTGAATCACATGTCCTATATTCATAAAGGGCTGAAGAGGTTTCTTTGTTCGGAGTGTCCTACGATGTTGGCGAGTGCGACCAGCTTGCGCCAGCACATGTCCATTCACAAAGGTACCAGAAATTATTTGTGTGACGAATGCGGAAAGAGTTTCCGAATGGGGAAGGCATTGCAATCGCATATGGAAACTCATACTGAGCAAAGACAATATGCTTGTACGCACTGCGAAAAAACTTTCAAACAGAAAAGTGTATTGCAAAAGCATGTGCGCGTCGTTCACACTGAATCGAGTAGAAATAAATTTACATGTGAAACGTGCGGTAGAAGATTTCCTTATCCATATTTACTACACCATCATACCACAGTTGCTCATCCCGATAATCTTCATATGTGTGAAATTTGTAGTTGTCGATTTCTGCAGCCAGAAGCGCTGGAACAGCACATGAATTTCCATAAAAATCCTGGCGAACGACAGTGCGGACAATGTTTGCGCGTTTTTCCTCAAGATGAAGATTTGATTACTCATGAATGTAAGAGTTCCAAAAGCAACTTTTATTATTGCTATAGATGCCATATCAGCGTTCAAGGTGCACATTTATTCGATATTCATAATAGGCACGTTCATGATCTGAAAACGTTAACAATACCCAAAAGGAATCGTCCACGTAAATTTGACGATGTGGGCGAGGAAGTGGTTAAAGTTGAATGCAATAAATGCGGAAAAGTTATGTCCAGTGGTCGTCTTGAAACTCACATGAATACACATCATAATGCAGATAAATTCTTGTGCAAAATTTGCAACAAACGTATGAAGACTGTAACATCGTTTACCAGGCATAAGCAGATGCATACCGGAATCAAGCCGTTTAAATGTGATATTTGCCCACAAACGTAAGTAAACAGTAATTAAATTTAAATTTACTTTATCATTAATATATAGATTAAATGAAATTCGCAAATTTCAGATTTTTCCAAAAGACGAGTTTAAATTTCCACCGGATGGAACATACCGGCGAACGACCCGCTAAGTGCAAATTGTGTCCAGCCGCCTTCAAGCGATTTGGCGATCTCAGGGTACATGAACGAAGACATCAATATTCCGGGGCCACTATGCGAGGCAATAAAGGACAAAGAAGGGTTCAAACTCGGCCCCAATCACATGAACTGCAGGAAATGACAATAGTTCAAGTAATTATTAAAAACTTTTTTATATGAAAATCAGAAAAAGCATTTAAACAATAACTTTATGTTCTTATATCATAGATTGAAGATATTAAAACAGATCCGGAAAACAGTATAATTGAAGTAAATGAGACTATGGTGTATGAAGACGATGGACAAGAATTTGATGAAGAAACTTTTGAAATAGATCAGCATGCCGTTATTGAAGAACTGGATGAGTTGAATGATCAACAAGTGTATGAGGAATTGATTGACTATGAAGGTATGATAGTTATAAACAAGGATTCTTTGGATTCGTCAATTTTGACAATGACATGAATAGATCGCTGTAACAATATCGTAGATAATAATTTTATACAAATATATTACACTTACCGATTATCAACCACGTTTACTTCTAATCTTAGCAATTGAATATATTTGTGTTAGTTAAAAAAAAAAATGTTTTCATCCCTGATATTTAATAGAACATGGTAACAAAAATGTAAATACAACGACAAAAACTTTGTTGAAGTTTTATAATTTGTTCACCATGTAATGTTACATGATTTAATAATTAATTTAAATGGATCATTTTATTATTACGTATTAGTTGTAAAATTTTCCTAGATAATTCATATTAAGAAGTGTGTTTTTTACTGAACTATGATGTTTTAATATGAAATTAAGTTACCATATTTTTTTCTAAATTCAGCTGAATATTTTATAAAACATCAGGAATTTATTATTAGAATGGATCAATTTTAAACAGTAGTTACTATTAAAACTTAAGTTTTATTTTGAAATTTATTTATTATTATATAAGACTAATATGGACTAAAATCTTGTAGAATGGCTTGCCATAAAACACTTACATGTTTAGGATATATTTGCAATAAATATGGCCTCTTAACTTTTATATATATTTACATGCATAATGTATAATATTCATAAAGTTATTTTACTTTAATATTAAATACCATAAGTAATTTGGAATCTTGATTTTTTAAATCATTTATTGATAAAAAAAGTGTATGTTCCATATAATAAATAATATAATTATAATGATGCATTATATCAGTTAGCTGCCGGCTTTTGAATAACGTTTCCAGAATTTTTTTACAGGCTCATGTCCCTCTTTTGTCACAACACAAGTTCTTGTGCGGTCATTATGCCACACAAGAACATCCATTTGCTGAGCATAATCTTTTAAAGCACTATAATCCACCTAGAATGAAGAAAAGTGAAATTATATTAATTCAAATTATTTTAACAAACAATAGCAACATACCTGAGATAAAAATTGATTGTAAACCACGCCTTCTGTATATGTAAACCTATTCCTTTCATTCTCCCACAATCTAATTTGATCAATAACAGTAGCGGGTAATGCAGAATTATTGTTAATTGCTGATTCATGCATCATCTATAAACATACACACTGTTTATATTTATTTATAAATCAATGATAATAAGTAAATTACCGATGGATGAGAATGCAGTTCAAGATAGCTGATTATCTGATCTGCTGTTATGCCCCCTCTCAGTGCTTGACGAACAGAGTCTCTTGTTAGGACGCCCACAACTAGATTAGGAAACCTACGAAGTAAAGTCTGTAGTTGGCCTCACATTTCTATAATGACTATATGATTTTCTAAAATAACACACCTATAAAGTAATTCTGTAAACAATCCTAACAAAGCGACTTGTAAGGAACTATTAGTATAGGCATACACTCTGTAGTTTGTTTCTACAATTATATATCCAGTTCGTTGTTGAGATTCCTTTTCATTTGAGCTCGACTTTTGCTCATTAGCACTTGATTGAACTACATTTAATGAGTCTGTTGTACCTGTTCGATGAGCTGTCAAGTTAATTGCCAAACGTGTTGGATAAAATCTTCCAGCTTTTCTCTATAATTGTCCACTCATCATAATATATTTATTTTTATTTTAATATCTTATATTATACCTTTCTTTGATATACCAATCCAAATTCACGTAAATGTTGCAAAAATGTCAATAATCCTTGAGAAAGGCCCTCAGTACTGTAATCTCTTCCCAGTGTGCTGAAGGATAATTGAAATAGAAGTCCTAAGCATTCTATTAAACATAAGCCTTTTGATTCAGCAGAATCTAAATATTTGAGCATGAAGTGCCAAACTTGGCTTGGAGTGTCTAGAAGCAAAAATTGAAAACCTAATCTTGATATTACAGCTGCACCATCTTCTTCATCTCTGAATTAAAAATGTATAATATATGATAAAATAAAAAGATATATACATATAATAATTGTGTGTTGCAAAGAGATGCTCATTGCCAAAATTATTAACTCTATTCACAGGTCGCTACAAATTTAACATTTTGATCTTCGGCTAATTAACATCAGGCAAAAAGAGAAAGATTACTATAACCAAGGTAACAGAATCTCATACAAAAAATAGTATATGTATCAAATGCCAGTAATGATTTTTAATAAATTTAAAACTATATAGTTATAATACATTTTCTTATACAACACAAATTAGGATTCATTTACCTTTTCATAAGACCTGCATGCAACAATATTCGAACAGCATCTGCTGATATACCTTCAGTTTGGTTTGAACCCACCATATAATGTAAAAGGCATTCCCATCTTTGCATACAATAAGCATCCAAAAATGCTGTATCTCGTGCTTTATTATCTGCATCTAGGGAGGACATGCACCATGGTCTGCCACTGTGTATTGCCAAGGTTAATTATAAACGTTAAATTGTATTAATAGCGCAGACATATTATAAAGATCATACCCTCCTAATAAAGCAATTTTTAAGTTACGTTTAAATGTAGGTGTTAACTCCCATGCCTTGAGACCTCCTGGTATTGAGACAATTTTCCAAACATTAAGTTCTGATAGAGCATCACTTACACCCAAATGTTCTCTATATTATAAATTAAATATGAACTAAAGTTATACTTTAAGAAAACATTCAATAATCATACATACTTAGAATAAGCTTGGGTTCCCCACGATGCAACAACAGCTTGTGGAACAGGTTGTTCTACAAATAATATTCGTATAACATATTGTCTAGCTAATTCAGGCAGTTCCCTAAAATAATTTTGAAGTTTATTTGTTATCTATTAAACATAATTGGTAGAGGTATCTTCAACCAGTACCTATAAACAGCTAAGCAAATTGCAGGATGATTGTAGAGCTTTTCTAGCAATTCTGGAGGACGTGATTTTAAATAGGCGTGCAAATCTTTACATTCCAAAGTTGCATGCTTATTCAAGTTTTTAACTTTCTTTTCAGACATTATTAGACATTAGCACAAATCAGGGTGGTGTTTGATATACAATAAATATTTTTGATGAAGGTGCAACTTATATAGTCATTAAGAAACTAAATTTATTTGAAGAGCTCTGTTTTAACAAGGGTTTAATAACAATAACAGAAATGTCAAACAAGAAAAGGGACAAGAGACATGGAAATATTTTTGTTCGAAATCCTAACCATGTTTTGGTTTTAACATTCCACTTTTTTCATACTTCACAGTGCCAACATTAAAATGAAAAGCATAAAAATTAAATATTGAAAATGATAAATAAATTAAAAAATGTATATATATATCGTATGCAAACAATTTAAATAAACCCATAAAAATTTTCATATCAACAAAATTTTAACAACTAAATCAGTTAAAAATATGTTATATTTTTTACTCGTCATTAATTATTTCTTCGATGTTGCAGAACATGAAGCGATCGAAAATAGACAGATTTTTGACGTGACGTTTCATTGAATTGTCAAATGCTTACGAAATGGTTTATTAGTGTTTGCTTGTTTGTTAAAATTTTGTTATTATATTTTATTTTGAACTAAATTTATTGATAGTGTTTATGAAGTTATGTGGAGTCCAACGCATGTACAAGTGACAGGTGCGTAGAGTATATTAAAAAAAAAAAACAATAATATTATGCCTAATTATTGTCAATATTTATGATAAAACAGATATATATATATATATATATATATATATATATATATATATTCTTGCACAATTAGTTGTTCATAGATACAATCACTTTTAAAATAATATTATCTACTCAACTCTTTAAAATATTTAACCCATATATTACGAAAACTTGTCTTCATTAATCGTAACGGTACTTTATGGAATTTTGTATAACAATGATTCATATTTGAAATGTTTATCTAATTCCACAATAGTTAGTCATTATGATATGTCATTATACTAAATAAGATAAAGTGCAGCATATATTTATGTATAAAAATTTAATTTGTAAACAGCAAAAATTAAAACATTTTTGTAATTTTTAATAAAATTTATTTATTATTTTCATAATAAAGTTCAAAGAGCAAGAGGATTAATCGCAAAAGGTAAAAATGGAACAAATGATTGTTTTGTTACAATTGGTCTTGGAAAGGATAAATTTCAAACAAGTGTGAAGGAAAAATCGGGAGTTAATTTAGAATGGCATGAAGAATGTGAATTGTGAGTAAATATACATTTATATCATTTACATTTATATATTGAATTGGAATTTGGTTTAACTTTGCAAATATCAATTTTTATGCACATATTTTTATTATATTTATCTAAGCATTATAAATGAATTTTTTTTACTAACTGTTTCATTTTTTAAATCATTATTTTCACACAATGTACCTTAAATATATATATATATATATATATATATATATATATATATCTTGATGATTTTTCATATCCATATATATATATATATATATATATATATATATATTTGAATTTTAATGTAAATCTTATACATCTCAGAGAGGGAGAAGTGCCTGGTATGAGAGATCGAACAAAATATCTATACAAAGATATATATATATATATATATATATATATATATATATATATTTTCTACATATGATATGGTCATAACAACGCCCTATATCATTTATTCTATAATTCAATCATACGTATATTTATTTTTACATTCATGCTTTGGTTTAATTTATTTATCTACATTTTTTCATAATATTCTTTTAACTTAATTTCAAATTGATTCTTTTCTTTGGTCATCTTTATTTCTTTTGGAAGCTCATTGAATCATTTTGTAGCACTTCATATAGTGTTCCGCCTGGTTTTATTTGTTTTAGATGATAATTTTCCTGTTGTCTAGTATTGTGCTATTCACGAATGTTTTTACTTACAATAATTAAAGTCTAATATGCAATAATACATTATAAACAGGTCTATACGAAATGCAAATATTCATTAACTCTTGAAACTTGTTGGTGAACAATAATGCATTATTTCAATATTAATTCACAAAGTTGTTGATTGAAATAATTTTATTTTTAAATTAATTGACTAATGAATTCAATCTGAATATATAAATGACTATAATTAGCCACATTTTCCAAAACAATCAGTGCTTAATTAATATTCTGATTTTAATTCCATAATTAATTATCATTAAGATTTATATAATAAGTAAGTTTTGCATATTTGTACATATGCACATTAATGTATCATATAATTTATGTTGTATAATATAGTAATTTTACATTATTTGTGTGCAATTTTTACACATACTTTTTAAAAGTAATTAGTGAAAACATAATCCAATTAAACTATTTATATTGCTATAGAAATGTGAGATATGCTAATTTGCCTTTATATAATATTATTGTTAGCATTGTGTGATGCATGACCTATTCAAATAATTATTTAAAATTTTTAATGAAAAGTTTTTGTGAAAATCAATATTTTATATTTTGCAATTTGAACATTTCTGTAATGCAGAGTTGTATACTACATTTTATATTTCACACACAGAGCCATACCTGCTCAAGGAAACACAGCTGCTGTTGTTTTGACGGTGTTGCATAGAGGATTTTTAGGTGTTGATGAATTTCTAGGTCGCGTGAATATTCCCTTAGCTGATCTTGACGTCTATGAAAGACCACGAAGTCGTTGGTAAGTGACTTTTTGATTAAGCTTACTTTTAATTAAATTCTACTAGCTTAAGTTATTTAAAGTCGGTGATATAATCAATAATATAACTTCAAATATATTTTTGAGGGCTGTGTTTTTGCGTTGTATTTATCAACTTATGCATAGGTCAGTAATTATTTAGAGGGAAGGTTTCATAGATTCTTTATCAGTTTCAAAGCATTCTGAGTATTGATAACAGTTCATAGAATTTGTGTAAAAAGAGTTTTAATTGTTCCATATTTATGAACAAAAATGATTTTTAAAGAAATTTAATAATCTAGTCTTCATATAGATATTCTCTATATGAATTTTTCTAAGTATGTGGTTACTAATTTATTAGTAAATCCATCTTATTTAAGATATTTGAATGATATGCTTAAATTTTGTCTAGTGGTTTTAAATGTTTACTTAATACTGTTAAGAGATCATCTCGCACGTAAAATCAATACAATTATACAATAATTTGGGAATTTTTTATGTAATAATAACAATCATTACATTTATCATTATTCACTTTATCATTATTTTTATATAATTTAAAAATTCTTAATAAGTAAATCACCTATTTTTTATGTAATTAATAATAATAAACAAAGGTCATTATCAAAAGTTTTCAATTGTATAATAATATGCAGTAAGAATTCCGGATTTCTTTAGAATTTTTAAACCATTGGATTTCAGAGAACGAAAATAAAAAATTGCAAAGGATTAATTTTTGTTAATTCCTACTTGTTATAGATTGAATTAATCTTTAGTTATTTTAGCTTTCTCAAAAAATCTTAACATATCACTTGGACATCTAATTAATTATTTATATGAAGAACGTTTGAAACAATTTTCCATACCTAACGTAATAAAATGAATAAAGCCTTTTTTGTTACAGTTAAAAAGTATTTTTTACTTTAAGCTCTTGGTAGTTACCTTATCTTGAAAAATGTCTCTAACGCCGTTTTTAATATATATTTAAGTGAGCAAATTTTGGTGTAAGGCACTAATATTTATAATTATAATAGAGATTATTAATTTGGTTTCGGATATTGTAGGTACCAACTAGAAAGTAAGCCTGGAGCTTCGGAGGAAAAAAAAGAAAAAAAACGTGGTGAATTAGAAGTTCGAATACAATTTACTGTGAAGGCTGGAAGTTTAACTGATCTGAGCAAGGGAGGGAAACATAAAGGAAGCTTAGGAAAACTTGCACAAAGTGTCGGTAAATATTTTCGAATGTTTTTTTAAAAACCTTTTATTTCATTTCATTTTCGATGTTCATTTAGTTTTATTGCTGCCTATAAAATATATACTTGATAAATTATTTTCTAAAGCAAAAACTCTTAATGATATTAATTTATTGAGTTAGTAATGAGTTTATGCTCAGTAATTGCGTCAATTATAAACTTTGGTTTTGGATACGCTTGCAATAAATATTTGGCTTACTTGCAGCAAGTTTCATTAATTTCCGTTAATTCATAAATTTATATAAAATACTTGATTATGAATGTATAAAGATTGTTATTAAATACCCACTGTTTGATGATAGTTGAGGAAACAGTGGAATGCATATTTTACATTAATTAAAATTCCGATATTATGCAGTGCTCATGAAGCATATAATTTTAAATGAGTTATGTTGTTATGTAAAACACTTCAATTGAAGTGAGAGTTTTAACAAAGCCGGTAAAAGTAATAATTAATTTTTTATGTAAATATTTATTATTTATTTTTAATTTTAATGTTGTAAATTCATATTTATATTAAAACAAATTAAGAATCAGGTATAATTTAAGGAATATTTTGATTTAGAAGCATGAATTTTATGAGATTTTTGAAAGGCCATAGAAAATGTAAACAATATTTTTATTATATATTTTTTTACAAGTTTATAATTATTATTATTAGTATATAAAAACTTAAAAACAGATATGAAGCTGATGAGATGACGAAGTCGGGGATCTTAAAAAATAAGCATCTGACCATACCCATATATACATATATATATATATATATATATATATATATATATATTATGAAAGTCAATTTTTTTCATGAAATAGCGACTGCCTGAAAAAAATTGTTACAACTTTTTTAATATTCACGCATTTTTTAAAAACTGAAGTTTAAATTATTTAATTTGCTTTTCAAGATTTGTGGATTTGATTTGAACATTTCGTTCTTTGTATTTTTTAGAATGATTGCATTGATAAATAATTGCATTATTCTTATTCTATGAGAATTAATAATTCATTAAGCTATAAAGTTTTTATTCTTACTTTGCTTTGAGTTTAATTGACTCTTTTTTTAAATATACTGCAGAATAACAAACTCAAACAATAAGTAATTATTGATCAATTCAATTAATATAGATCATGCTAAAATAATAATCTGCAAATGTGCTCGATTGAATAATGCACTGGTCATGGAAACGCACAAACACACAGACCACACACACACACACATATATATATATATATATATATATATATATATATATTTATATTGTGGAGTATGTAAAGATAAGAGCGTTTTATTAATTGATACATTTTTATGGAACTTTTATATTCTGCTTGAAATATTCCAAATTAAATTCCAGATTAATATTAACGCAATAAATGTTTTTTTTACAGGAGGCAGTTTATTGAGTATAGGAACATTAGAAAATCGTAAAGGCATAAAGAAATTTGCCAAATCGCTAGGATCGCGGGTACATTTAAATCGAAAAGATAAAAAACGCAACGGTAGTGTCGACCAGGACAGCATTGGGAGCGGTTCTAGTCTGGGTTTGGACAAACCTGGTCATGTTGCAATTTCTGGCCATGGTGACGGCTTAAGTCGTGGACAGAGAGCCGGAGAGGCAGATCCTGGTGTCATAAGTGAAGATGATGATGAATTTGCGGTGAGAATATATGAATTCCTATGATTGCAGTAAAATTGTATATAAAAAAATGCATTCCATTGTATACTTATTATGCTTATTAATATCATGAATCTATAGTATCTAGATTTTGTAAAGGAAAATTTTTAAACAGCTATGATTAATGAATAATTGATAATTTTTGTTATTTGCTCTTTTTTTATTAAATCAGATAAATATATTGTCATTTAAAACTATGATCTTATGACACTTTCCAACAAAATTTAAAAAATCATATGAAAATGTTTTTTTGCAAATAATTCATATTTTTAAAAATGAATTTTTATATCTTAAAGGGTTTGAATTATGTATTATCAATCGGCTATAGCATAAACCTGATGTTGCATAAAAATTTGTGTATGTGCACCTATTAGCATTTTTAATAATATTTACATTTTTTTGTATGCAGTTTGACGACTTATCTCACAAGTCATCAGGAAGTTCTCTTAATACAAACACAAATTCTGCAAATCAGACATCTCCTAAGCTGATAAACTCAAATCCTCCTCTGAAACGTCCAAATTCGTTCACCATAAAGTCTGATGAAAATGGACCTGATTCAGCAGACAACAGTCCTGTACCGGCGGCTAGAACAAGCAAAACATTGCCTAGAGTTTCAAGTACCCCCTCAGCTAACAAAAATGACAATGTTCTTGATGAATGGGAGCAGAAACTATATGGACGTACTGGTAAAAATAAATTATTTATTCTGAATATCTGCTATATTTAATATGCTTTTTAAGTCTTACATCAATCCATGTTTCATTTATAGTACTAATCCTTGGATTGTAGGCATAGTATTGAAGCAATATGTAGTTTTAAATAACTTCTCGTAAAAAAAAGTTTCCGCCAGAAAATCCGATTTGCTAGTTTTATTTTCTTTACGTTTTAAGTTGATCTGAATCGTTTGACATCAAAATTAAAAAAACTATGTTAGCCAAAATTTAGCTTTTAGACTATTTTCTCCTAAACCTTTAAAAGTTTGTCCTAAACATCAAACTATCTGCACTTAATTAAACAAATAACTAGTTGGTATTGGTATTTTGCCTTGAGGCAAAAATGTGTAAATAATTGACTTAATCAATAAAATATAAATTAATTTATGAGTGAATAAAAGTATTTTGAGTGGATTTATCACACTTTATTGGCAACAAACAAACACTCTATCGTTATATCAAGTAAATCGTCTAATTTTAATTTTAACAAACATAAAAAAACTACTCATTTTCTCCAATTTTGATAAATTTTCAAAATGAAACTACTCGTCGTATATATATGATATATATCGCCAAAAAAAGTTCCATAAAAATCGTCTTGAATTTTTTTCAACAGTTAATTACAAGAAAACGGTTCGGTATTTTGCCTTGAGGCAAAAATGTGTAAATAATTGACTTAATCAATAAAATATAAATTAATTTATGAGTGAATAAAAGTATTTTGAGTGGATTTATCACACTTTATTGGCAACAAACAAACACTCTATCGTTATATCAAGTAAATCGTCTAATTTTAATTTTAACAAACATAAAAAAACTACTCATTTTCTCCAATTTTGATAAATTTTCAAAATGAAACTACTCGTCGTATATATATGATATATATCGCCAAAAAAAGTTCCATAAAAATCGTCTTGAATTTTTTTTCAACAGTTAATTACAAGAAAACGGTTCGGTAGATTTTCACCTAACACTAATCAGTATCATTCCCAACTATTATCTTTCAAACAGTTTTTGATTTTTTTAATTCGATTCGGTAGTATGAGCTTAAATGTGGACGAAAAGTTTAACACCTTTTTCAAAATTACAAAGAAACGGTTTGCAGATCGTCGCACAAAACTGACAAACGATAGTCCTCATTGAGCTATATCAAATGCCAAAAAAAACGATAACAATTTTTGCAAACTTTGAAGAATTTTTAAAGTTAAACGGATTCTTCTTCGGGAAGGTAAAAAGCTTTTCTAAATTATGATTAGTTTCATTTTTTTTTAATGCTTTATAAGTCAAATTATAATTTATCTATTATTAGATGGGGCTGCATTGCCAGGTAGCACGGATTCTTTAAAACGTCGATCATGGATACCTCCTAGTTCAAACGCGGAGATAAATGCTGAACCTGAAAAGTCTTCAAATTCACCTATGAATAATTTGAACAATTCTTCAGCTTCTTCCAGTAGTCTTTCAAAATCATATGATAAATTGGATTCACTAAGTTCTTCTCCAAAAATAGGAGATATTAGTTCCACTTTTATTGAAAATGAGTCTAAATATAATATAAAAAATAAATCTCAAACATTAAAAGAAGATATCAAGGAAAGTTCTCGAGGCTTATTTGCAAATAAATTACGGAAATTTAAGAAAGGTGAGAAGCTTGTGTGAATATATGAATTTAAAATTATTATAGTTTAATTTTAACATTTAATTGATTTTTTATAATTTCACATATGAGTTTTCATATTTTATTCAGCTTTAGTAATTAATAAAATATTTTATTTTTTATTGTTTTGTATGTGATTTGTTTTATTATTTAGTTTGATTTAAATTTCAATATGAATTGTTTTGCTTATTTTAAAATTCAGATAAGCATGCAGATGATCATCATGTAAACGAAAGGATAATAATTGGAGGAGAAAATGAAAATGTAAAATTGAAGAAGGGCAGTACCGTTCCTAGGGAAATTCTGCAGATGTTTGATGGAAAATCCAGAGAGGTACTACTATACATTACTGTTTTGAATTGTTAATAAAACTACATTTTTAAAAAATGAATAGTTTTATCACAGTTTTTGTCATTTTAGGATATCATATTAACAGCACATAATTTGCAAGCAGAAGTGCAGTCATATAAGCAAAAATGCCGAGAACTAGAGGATTATTTAGATTCTCTACTCTTACGAGTAATGGAAACCACTCCTAGAATTCTACAAAATCCTTATACATCAAATGCAATATCATCCAGAACATCAAAACATAGTTCAAGGTAAGTAAAATTATAAACATTCATTTAAATACATTAAAATTATTATAAATTCATTAAAATGGCAATAATTAATTTTATTAAAAACAAATTTATTATTTATTAATTTAATTATTATTTTTTCTGTCCATTTTGATGATGCGTTACACGCTCGTCCATCTTTGCCATTCTGATATTTTTCAATAATTCCGTACTTTATTTCCAGAAACATGGCCCTTTTTTTAGTAGACTCATATAAAATTTTTATTGAACGTACAAAAACCAAAAAACGCAAACATGGGTAAATCGTCCCTACTCAATTAATATTAATGTATAAATTGAAATGATTAGCTATAAACCAATTTACTATCATAAAACATATATATATATATATATATATATATATATATATATAATATATAATTTGAATACATGCATATACATTTTATTTAATTATATATGTTATTCAATGTAGCGGCTGATCTTCTTTAACATTGGCGTTAAGATAACTCTAACTGCAACACTTTGTCACAATTTGACATTATGTAAGTACATAAATTGAAATGAATCTTGAATGGAACATAACTATTAATGTATGATAGATATTTTAATCTTAGTGCCTTTCGTAAGAGCCTTAAAGAATATTTTGACATTTTAATATTATTTAACAGTTTTATAAATGAAAAATTATATATATATATATTTATATGTATGTATATATATATAAATATACATACATATATAGATACAGGTTTCAGCAATCAAATTGAAGAAATGTATATATGATTCTTTTATAAAACTGTGAATTCCAGTCTTTTATAATATTTATTATGATTCAAATTAGATTAAGTTAAAAAATATAGTTTTAAAAAAATCTATATACATATATATAAATATGATATTTTAAACACAATTATTTAATTTTGGATATATTAAATATATACATATCATTTTTGGTGCTAATTATATTAAAAATTACTAACAAGAAACCATCCTGTTTATGCACTTGTATAGTTACATTAATTTATATCTGGAGTGCACAAATGTATTTGTATCAGTTTTTAACTTTGAATAAATTATATTCTATACATATGAAAATGGTGTATGTATATAATCAGAAAGAGAAGACAACACTGATAAACTATCATTATGCTCGTTATTGACGGATTTGCATAAATCTTCAGCTAAAGCACATTGTAGTCCTGTGTGATCCATTATCATTGCATTATCACATTCTTGAGAAAAGTTTTGCAAATTTTGATGCATACCTAAAATATTAAAATTAAATATATACTAAAATATCAAATTAATACTTTCATAATTAACTTCCTGAAGGAGGTTTGTTATCACAATAAAAAACAGATTTGCTATTTTTGTGCTTTCTCAACATTTCAAGTCATTTTGAATCGAATGAGACCAAATTTGGAGAAGTGAGTGTGTATATGTGGGCTACATTTTGGAGAAGTGAGTGTGTGGATATGTGGGCCGACATTTTAGCTTTCGTCGACGTTTTCTCAAAAACGGCTAGATCGATTTCAAAAATTTAGTCATTCGATCTGATTCGACAAAGTCGTTAGCCAGTTTTGCCCGACGACCGACCGTTTTAACCCACAATTTTTGTTCGATTTTTAAGAATTCAAAAACTGTTCAAAAAATTTTATTAACTTCCCATAGGGCAAGTTATAGTAATCGCAAAAAAATCGAAAATGATTTTTTCTATATATATATATGTTTTAGAAGTTTCTGAACATTTTGGCATACCTTAGAAAAAATGGATGTATTGTGTGTGCGGATACAAATTTTCGTCAACGATTTTGGGAACTTAAATAACTAATTTAAAATTTTAAATTCCTCAAAAATCTAATTTTTTCAAAGTTTAAAACATATTTAATCTTTTGAAACTTTGTATGGCAATAGATTTCACAGTCTAAAATAACATACCAAAATATTATAGGCCTAGGATAAGCAATAAACTATAAAAATTGACCAAAGTTCAGAATTTAGTCGCTTGAGCGATTCTGATCATATAACTATCTACGAACAAAACATATATCTATTCTTTGTTTGTATGTAGTTACTGATTACAGTTAACGTCCACACTTATATAAAATACATTTTAAGAATCCGAAATGGGTGGAATGAAATGTGCTAAACAAATTAATTGAATTTATACAATTACAGATATTATAAGTATGTTTGATAAACATCATTTGAAAATTGCATTGGTTAATTCTTTTATGTATTTGTATCGATGTATATTTAATGCAATTGCCTTAAAGCAAAATGTTACTCACAACTAGTTTATATTCCACTTACCTTGATTCATATTTACATGCATTGAATTTACGCCAGAGTTATCAGGAAAAGCATGGGGAATATCAGCTATCTTTGAAGTATCATTATTTTCTAAATAAATAACCTGATGATTTGATGGACCATTTAAATCTATTGTAACATATTTATCAACATATGTTTTAGACATGGTTTCATCTACGTATTTCAAACAGTTACTGCTTGTAATATTCATGGCATCCATTTGCTGCTTGTTTGGCCACAGACCCTAATAGAAAAACTCAATATTACATCAATCAACCAATTAGTCATTTGAGTTAATCACCTGATATGTTATTTCATTTGATTGCATATAATCTCCATTTAAATCAGAAACTATTTGTTTCATGGCTTGTTCCTTTGTGGACATTTCTACAATTTGTGATGTTTCTGCATCTATAAGATTTATTATTGTGTTTTGGCCATTTGGGTGCAACTTATCATCAAATTGTGCTTTGTCTATTTCTCCACTGGTGATATCAGAATTCCATTGCATATTCATGTATACTTCGTTATGGAAACGTTTATCTATATATTCTGCAAAATAATCTTCATTAAAATATCTTGAAATATGATGAATAAAACCAAGTTTTTATTAACAACCTATAATAACTCGATGAGAAGCAATAATCCTATCACAAATAATTAAACAAAAAGATTAAAAAATTTTGTTCTTGTTCTTAACAATAATTTAATTTATAATTAAATAACATTAAAAAGTAAAGTTTTTGGAGAAACAATTTTCTATGCTCATACAAACCTTGTTGTGTTTCCATTTGAATGTTTTCCCTTCATCATTCTTTTTTAAATCATTCAATGTTTGTGGGTTTTTTGTTTTTAGATCTCCATGTCTCTGCAATTCATGTCTTCTCAAATGCGAACTACGTTTATAAGCTTGTTTGCACCATTGGCAAGCATATGGTCTTTCATTTGAATGACAGGATTGCAAATGCCTCGACAATGCACTTTTCACTTTGAATTTTTTTGGACACATTTCACATTGATGCTGACAATCCTATTAAAAAGTTTGAATTCAAATAATTTAATCAATGCAAGATTTATTTTTCAAAGCAGCTGTGAGTAGATGATATGAAAGAATTTACCTTATTATGAGCATACAAAATATGTTCTTTCAAGGCACTTGCATTTCGAAAAGCCATTCCACATTGGTCACATATTATCGGACGTTCAGAAGTATGAGATATTAAGTGTCTTCTTAGATTAAAGCTGGACTTTGATGAAAAATCACATAACTCACACGAATAGCGAGCTTAAAAAGAAACAATATACAACAGTTATTTTTCACTGTATTTATTATCATTGATTACCTTCGCCATGACTTCTTTTCTTGTGCTGTGTCAAACTAGTTCGTTTAGTAAATATTTTTCCACATAGATCACATATAAGACTTAAATTTTCTTGTATGACATCAGTGATATTTTCATTTTTCTCTTCACTTATATCATTTATTTCATTTAAATTACATTCTAAAGTATTTTTGTGACTTTTTATGTGAAGTTCTAAAATGTTTCTAGTTTTGTACGATGCCTTACAAACTGGGCAAGATAATAAATTATTAACTGAAAATAAAATTATCGAATTTATTAATGAAAAAATAGGCTATCAAATAAAATGGTTATAATTTCTCACCAGCATGTGCTTGCATATGATTTTTTAACTTTTTCACTCTATAAAATGTTCTTGGGCATATAAAGCATTTTAAAGTTGATTTTTCGAGACCCTCTATATTATGCACACTTGCATCAGGGTCACTATTTTTATTCGATGATTGATTCTTATGTTTCAAAGCCAGTTTTTGATTGGAAAATGTCATAGGACAGTCGAGACATTTATATTTATTATGATTCTAAGCAAAAATTATTGAAAAATTAATAAATAAATAATATGCAACTGTAACATTGTATTGTTATGTAGAATATTATAAAAAAATATTAATATAAAAATATAGTAATTGGATATTGTTGACAAATTGATCGATGACGTTATTCTTAATGTTCTAAATAATAAATATTATCACTATTAAATTATTATGATTGAAAAATTGTGAAAAGTATAAGATACAAATTGATTGCCTTCATACTTTATGGAATTTTGATATGTTATAATATTTACGAAATAAATGTATTATTACATTTAACTATAATTAACATCATTTTATAATAGGTAAAAACTATTGAATTACAAGGCTCTGTAACATATTGTGTAATAAAAATATGTACCTATTATCCGAAAGTGAAATTGAAATTACCTTTAGATGTATGCCTAGCTGCTGTTTCTGCATAAACACAAGATCACATTTACAGCATTTATATCCACCATCATGATTAATGGATAAACCAGAAGATAAATCTGAGGTATCTGAATAATTATCATCAGTTTCTTCATTTACAAGTAATTCAGTTTCATAAGTATTAGTTTCAATTAGACTTGTATTGGATTGTGGATTATAATAGTTATTTTCCTTTTCAGATTCTCTACTGGTTTTGATATGTTTGAAATACTTAATTTCTTTTAAACATTTTGTTTTAAATCCGAGTTTTTTATGTTTATAATGAACAATAATACTTCTGAATTGTGGCATATTTACAACTCTTAGAACTCCTTTCGTTTTCATATCCATATAATACTTGGCACCAAACCTTGTACTCTTTGAACTACTTTTCATAAAATCATAATGTTTATTATTGAAAAAAATTGGAATCATTGTCAATCCATTGCTTTTCAAGTTTTTTAAAATACATTGTTGCAAGAATGTTATAGCTTTATTTATATCATCTTGTTGGAAAAGACTCATTTGTTTTATCACCATTTTAATCTGCAATAATCAAAATGTAAATAATTTTGAACAATATAAACAAAGTATACTTTGTACCTGATGTTTTAGTGCCTTTAGTGTTATATCAGGAACTGAATTCATATTCATAGGTATTTTATATAAACAGTATTTGAAATTAATGTTTATTGACCAAATATGATAACGTTTACAATTATTTGATAATGTTAAAGCAAATCATGACATTTCCTAAATTTTTCAAATGAGCAAAGTCATTTGGCGAAAGTTGTCACACCTGTTATTTTGACATGGCAGTTCGTAGTATACTTCATACGTGTGTTCGGCTTTGAATTGCAAAAAAATATTTTTATTATTTATTTGTTGACGTACAAGGTACATAATTTTATATGTAATGCATGTTAATTACGTATATTTATTACAAAAGCACTTATTGTTACCACAAAACTTGCGACAAACGTAAACATTTAGTATGTCAAGCTGTCAAGTGATTACACTCTAAGGAAGTTTTTAGGTTATGCTGTGCACGTTTTAATTAATATTCGCGTGTTTGCATATTTAGGTGCATACTCTTCTTTTATCTATGTTTAGGTGTTCAATTACATATAAATACAAAACATTTTACAGTTTGTAGTTTATTTTTGTATTATCATGTCTAATCGTAAAAGTAAATCTAAATCATTGTCAGATAAAATTTGTGATGCCTTAAAGGCTCCCGAATTACTAGATCCAGAAGATGATGTTTGCGAAGATACTAAGGCTAAAACAGTGCAAGTTGATAGCGATATTGATGATAATGACAATTTAGAAGCTACATTGAGCAGTTTTCGAAAACAAAATGCTAAATTATTGCAAGACATTGATAAAAAATATGCTGGCAAAGCAGTGTCTAGAAAAAGTTTAGATAAATTTGAAGATGAAAGTGACAGCAATGAAGAGATATCGGTCGGTTCATTTGTTAGAAAACCCGACTCAGATTCAAACGTGGAAAGTACTGATGGGGAATCTTCAAATGATGAAATATCCGATGGCGATGAAAATTTACAAAACTCTTTTGATGTAGAATCCAATGAATCCACAGATGATTCAAAATCTTTTGAATATGACTCCGAAGCATCAGATAACTCTGAGGTGTCAGAAGATGATTCAATGAATGATTTCGATGACATTAATATTTCTGATATTCAGAATAATTCAACTAAAGACGAATCTAACTTCAAACATGTTAATGATTCTAATGCCTCAGAAGGTATAAAGAAAGGTAATGCAGTTTGTCAACAATTACATATTTGGGAAAAACTAATGGAAATGAGGATACATTCTCAGAAACTTTTATTGAATTCAAATAAGTTACCAAGGTATGATGAATATCCAAAATTTGTTGCTCAAACAAATACAGATTTTAAAGAAAAAGTTCAAGAATCTAAAAAGCTTTTAACCAATCTCTTAAACAAGTATTTAGATGCTCAACAATTATTATTAAATAAATATCCTGAAACTAAAGATTTGTTAAAAGACAAGGAAGATATGAAATCAAATGATGACATGGATGAAGAAATTCCAAGTGATACTGAAGATGAGATAGAAAGTGATTCTGAAGATGGCACACCGAGTAAGCGACGAAAAGTAACTGATTTTCCAAAAACTATACTTGAAACACATGAGAAATACATAAAATATGCACATGATGTTATACAAAAGTGGCATGATAAAGTTAGAGTTGCTAGCGGTATTATGAATCATAAAAATTTGGGAACAAGCTCTTTGATACAACATATACAGCACATTCTATATGATAAAGATCGTTTACGCAAACGAACACAATTAAAAAGATCAAATTACCACATTTTATCATTAAAATCTTCCGTCAATGAGATAGATAATAAAAAGGATGAAACAACTAATGATATTGAAGAGAAAAAGATTGAAGAGGAATATAACTCTGAAATATTTGATGATGATGACTTCTATCATCAGTTGTTACGAGAACTTATTGAATACAAAACAGCAAATGTGACAGATCCAGTTCAATTATCTAAGCAGTGGATTGAGTTACAACAACTTAGAAATAAAATGAAAAGAAAAATAGATACAAAAGCAACTAAGGGTCGACGTATTCGGTATTCTGTCCATCCTAAACTTGTTAATTTCATGGCGCCAGAGGAAAATAGTATGTGGACAGATGAAGCAAAAGATGAATTGTTTGGATCTGTATTTGGAAAAAAAATACAACAAAAAGGTTAACTTATTTTGAAATCAATTAGTTGTTGTATTGCTGAAAATAAAGATTTATATTTATTATATCTCCTATTTTGTATATTTTATTTCTCATTTTCAGTGTGTTAATTATTACTTAATTATCTTTGTTATGAGATGGAAACAAACGGAACAGATATTTATGGAGAAAGATAATATTCGCATAAAACATATTTTTAGTTTTATATTTATGTATTCACGGCTTTCATTCCAAAAACCTCAGTGTCTCAGAAGTAAAACAAGAAAAGTAAGTAAATTTTATTATTGTTTTTTTTTTTTACAAAACAAGTTTTGGTAATATGTACATATTTCTATCAGTATTGGTCGAGAGTTGGATTGAGGCCAAATAATCTGTATCACTAAAAATTGAGCTAAAAGGCAGTAGTAAATACTAAAATGAAGATTTTTATTGATATGAAAGGCAAAACTTGTTTTGTTTTATGATATATACTTTTTCCACACTGGTCATATATATACATACATACACACACATACACAAACACACATATATATATATATATATATATATATATATATATAGGTTGTAAAATATCTCCCTTCCGCCTTTTTGTATTATAAACCAAGAGCAAAAAAGCGGAAGGAAGATATTTGACAATCTAATATATATATATATATATATATATATATATATATATATACATATACAATTGTATGGATATATACTCAACAGAAAATCTGTCCAAATAAAACAAAGTGATCGAATCATATTTAAATATGGTTCAATCAATTTGTATTACATATTTGGATGATATTTGGATAGTCTATATTTCAATTTTTTGTCAAGTATATGGTGCTTATTTAAAAAATAACGAAAATAACATCATCAAACACATTTTCAATTCAATCGAGAATTTATATTTTTGGCCATTTGATGTTAATCTCAAGTTTCAAATGCGATCAATTATTATTTAAAGTACTTTTTTTGTATTAGCACAATCCGTTTAAAAATATATTCGCATTTGACTATTTTGTTATTTTTTTAAACTTTTATGCATTATAGTTTAGCTCATAAATCTATAAACGTCAATTTGTGAATACTTATGTTTAAAACATTTCTGCGTATTATAAAATTATGTATTACTTTATGATGAAATATTCTACGAAATATTCACGAAATAGCAAATTACATTCTGATAAAATTCATGCATTTATATGAAGAATCGAAAATTTTCGTTCTTTTTCGAAAGTACTATTTTATCATTTAGCGTCCTCAAAATATACCAACAAATTAAATATCCGAGAATACTTTGGGAACTAAATTGACGAGAAAGCCAGCATATTGACCCATTGGTCCAAAAATCTATATACTAGGCTACATTGAACTACTTTTTTATCTTTCATGCTTGGATGAAAATTCGATTTTCATCAATTAAGCGAAAATCTAATCTAGAAATTGTTATCTTTCTCCACGCGTTCGTAATTTTGGGTTTTTTAAAAAAATAGTAACATATGCATATTATTAACAAATGATCACTAATTAGGTCACTGAGGAAAATTGTTTTACATAACTTGATTATAATGTGCGATTACGTTGCATTTATTTCTTATAAGGGATACTTTTATACTTAAAATTATATTTTTATAAGTTATCTATCACATGAAAATAAATAGTCCGAATTATGAAAATCATTATATTATATTTTAACTAACATTTTTATTGTAATGGCAATGTGTAATTTTTCCTCTACTCTTTCGGGCGCGCTTTCCTCTTCGCTCAATGGTCCTTGTGAGTTCCCAAGCGGATTCAAGCCTTAGTTATGGGTCTGAAGGATGTCTGTCTGCCCTTAATATGTGCCCTGTGTGTTGTTCCACTTAGCCAGGGCCAGATCCAGAAGGTCGGATAATAAAATGAAAAAAAAGTTTTCCATTAAATATAAAAAAAACAACTTTAACATTTAACGGACGATCTATATTTTTGCATGAATAATTATTAGTACGCTGCATGAGACCTTTTAATTATGCACATTTTTATTTTGTTTTGTTACTCTTATTTATAGTACTATCAGTTTCACATGAATAGTATTATATGTTAAGTCATAATCAGTTATAATGCTTTTAATACACAAATTAATATTTACCTAATTTCTTTGAAAAATGCTATAGTTTGGCTCGTTTTTCAACTATTAAGCGTGCTTAGATTATTCTTCTAATTTTCAGTTTTGATTTACTTTATAAATTTTTATATCTTTAGATATGCTGAAGTTTACTTGAGTGATATGATGATAGAATATATTGCAAATTATTCTATTTTGTAAAACAATTTAAACATGCAAATAAGTAGTTGCAGCAAATATGATAAATAAATGCAAAACTATAAAATATATAATGTATATAATATAATTGATAACTGGCCGTAATAATCGTCATTTTTTGGTTCAAGATTTGATATTATGATGACCATACTTTTATAATTCAAATGTAATTCATATATATAATCCGGGACGGGATAGGGGTATTTACGCTAATTAGCTTTTACAGATTTAAAAAACAAATACTGTTTTGGAGAACAGGTTTTTTTAAACAAAAATCCACACTTAGTTGCCAACCTGATAGTTTCATTTTTTATTATTTTAATAATTTTTACAACTGTCTTGAAACGGACAACAAGTAAAATATTTGACATGAAACTGAGGGAGTTGGCAAAATACAAATCATCTGACCATTGCCAGTGATTTGTCGAAGGTCTTATCTATTGTTGATTAATGCAGAAGAAATTTTCTTTTTAATCGGGCCCTGGTAGAGTTGTTCTGAAGTTTTCTGGCGAGCAAGTTCGGGTGATCAGCTAGGCGATTTCTATATTTGTGTGAGTAAGCGATTATTTCAATCCTTAACTGTGCTAGTGCCTGTGTCTTTGTGTATTAACCAATTTGGAACATACTTTGGTGCTTTCAAAATTTCTTTTAATAACCTGTTTTGAAATCTTTGAATTATTAAAGCGTTTGAGTTGGAAGTTGATCCCCATAGCTGTATGCCGTATGTCCAAATAGGTTTAATGATGGCTTTATAGAGGTAAATTTTATTATGCGTGTCAAGTTTTGATTTTCGTCCGAGAAGCCAATAATATCTTCTTCCGGTTTCTTCAAGCTGCTTCCTCTTTTTCTTAATGTGTTCTTTCCAGGTTAGTCTCTTATCCAGGTGTAAACCTAGATATTTGATTGTATCTGTTTGATCTATAATTTCGTCATTAAGTCTTATTGCAGGACATGTCCCTTTGCAAAGAGTGAAAGTGATGTGTTTTGACTTGCTGCTGTTAACTTCTATTCTCCACAAGCTTAACCATTTTTGTATCACGTCAAGATGATCTTGCAGCATTTTTGATGTGATAGTTCCATACAAGCATATTCACAGTATGTATGATTTTCAGATATTTGGAGGGTTATTGTAATTAATCAGGAAGCTGAATCCGGGACAAATATTGCCTTTAGAAAAACCGTGGCGCTAGGTGGAAATCCGGGACTGTCCAAGATATAATAGAAAATTTTGGTTTTACAAAACTAAAATTGTAGCTTGTTAGCGATACACGACTGTATTAAATTTGTTAAAACCTGGATGGATTACTAAAAGAGTTTCTGATTAAAATAAAAAAATGTGATAGTCTTAGATATTGTGTTTTTTAGAAATTAATTTATTCTACTTTTTGTCATGCATTTTTGCGATGAAGGATAATTTGGCAGTTTCGAATTTCAAGCAGTTTTCACAGAACACGCGCGTAGATCCGCTTATTCGTTTTTCTCCGGTCGTTCGAAGGTCGATTTAATATATATATATATATATATATATATATATATATATATATATAGTAATATATAATATTGTTTCATCGACTATATTTTTGATTGATGTACCTGCCTTGTTATTTCTTGGCTTGACAGTCATGACATGTGGTTGGCTCTCATTTTTATGTATATTTTCACATTTTCACTGGACACTTGTGGAAGAATCAAGAGATAATCAGGCCTTGGGCGGCGATAAATAATCTTGAATTTTTCTCATTGTCAACGAAACCCATAATGATGGTTGTTCACATGGCGATGTTTCGATCGATTTGAATTTCATATTGAAATTATAATTCATGCCAGAATAATATAGTTCTATAGGAGTTCTTTGCCACTCGTTTATAGGTTTCTCAAAACGGTATATTTTTTATTACACACTTTAAATTTTTATATTATTTTTTCATGACTATTATACTCGTAGTTTCAAAAAATTAAACTGTTTTAGGATTTTCCTAAACATTTGTTCAAATTTGTGAATTCACCGTATCGTAGAATTTTGAAAAACTGTTTAGAGCACGACAGATTTGTACGAAAATATAAGTTTTTGTTTAATTAATAATTACTTAGTTACTCGTTTAATTACTAATTATCTACTGCCTTTTACCTTTATTGGTTTATCAAAAGTATTATTTAACTTCCCGAAATAGTGTTTGTGCAAACCGTTTTTTGATCTTTCGATACATTTTCACGAAAACAGATGTTCCGATTTCAAAAATTTAAGGGCCATTTATTATAGCTCGTTATGGACTAGTGTTTAATAATATACTAAAATATTATAGGCCTACGATAAGCGATTGAATTATAAATAATCATTAAAGTTTAGAATTTCGCTTTACGCTTATGCGATTTTAATCAGAATCTATGCCGAACATTCATATACGATGCATGTTACGTAAGTAGCTATTGATTACGGCTGATGATCACACATAAAATACATTTTAACTACTAACTAGCTGTAAGTGGAATTCTGTCTAAAGGCAATTAGGGCATCGTGCCTTAAGGCAAATTGCTGGAACTTCCCGTACCAAAAATTATTATTTTTTCTTAAAACGATTAACATTTTTGAAAAAAAATTTCTTTGAAAAAATAAGATTTTTGAGAAACTATAAATTGGACAAAAAATTAGTTTTTTTTGAAAAAAAAAATTTTTTTTAAAAATATTTTTTTAAAATTTTTTTTTTTTTTTTTTTGAAAAAAAATTTTTTTTTCTTTATTTTGACATATTGTGGAAGATCTGAACTTTTTTTTCAAAGCAATCGTACTGCTTTAACTACATAGGGACAAAATATAAAGCGCGTAAGCGCCGCGTTGCTGTCTAACGCATAAGCATTGGTACGGAACCGATAGGAATGTTAACAAAATGTATACTTATTGTTAAAATCTCTATAAAATGTCTGATAATTTGATGTGCATATGTCTAATGATCATTTTTGACCGCCAAATGGCTCATTTTTTTACTTTTTCCTCTATATCTCCGAAACCGCTGGACCTACCTTCATGAAAGTTGTATCGATTCTTCATCTTGTCAATACAAATAAAATGTTTTTTGAATTATTAAAATCGGACGCTCCGTTCTCTTAAAAACTGAGTTACCGTTTTCGGAACTTTTTGCCCCGTATCTTCGGAACGGCTTGATCTGCCTTTGCCAAAAACTAATCAGCACGTCTCCTTATCAATACGGATCGAATGTTTTTTGAATTATTCAAATCGGTTGATCCGTGTTCCCGAAATCGTCGACGAAAATTTGTATCCGCACATACATACACACACATACATACATACATACACACACACATACACACACACACACCCCGTCGGGAGAAGCCAAACTCCTACCGGGCGCGTCCCCAGGTGGCGGATAGGGGGTATCCTAACCGATCGTAAGATCGGCGGATTGGGGCGAAATAAAATAGCCCTCGCGGACCAAATATGGCATCGGAGCTGAGGAGCAACAGCCACCGTCCGTGTATCGCGGAAAAAATTAAAAACTCCCTTTTGGTTGGTCACACCATCTGACCTAGGGTCACATACGGAAGCGGATGAGGGGACACTGCTCGAAAGAGATGTGTGGATGATCCATATAGCGCACCGTACGTGGAAACTCCCGGCATCAACGTGCCGCACCCACGGGAGCAAGAGGATGCCAATGAAGGAAGAAGGTGCACGGCCGGAGCGGATGTTTCTTTTCCCACTCCAATGGTCACAAGCTCTTACAGTAATGGAGGTAGCTGTAGGGGTGATCACCCCTCCACTTCCCAAGGCACCGCGTTCGGAGACGGCCTTTTGCTCTGGAGGACTATTTAAATAGCATGGATAACTATGAAAACCCAAAAAAACAAGAGACAGGTGACGTAATTATGGACGTCGAGCACGATGCGGCAAAAGCCGCTATAGTAAAAGGAGGCAAGAAGGTTCCCGGAAATCTTCACCGTGACAGAGTAAACTCTGCACCATCGACTAGATGTCGTCAAACGCCGATGGAGAGACTTGGCTCCAAAATTGACGAGCTAGCGGAGTATGTGAAAGATAGAAACAATGTTCACAGCAGAATAAAGGAGCTAATTAGGTCGATTGATACAGCATATAGCCTGGCATTGAAAGAATATACGGCAACCCCCAAAGCTCTCGAAATGACAGTGCAAACCACACAGACCTCTCCTGAGAAAACTATTAAACCGGGTGTAACTCAGACGCCAACTCCTAAGACCCAGGAGCAAAATACAAACAAAAGGTTGCTATCTTCACTTAGTCCCACCTCTGACGCGGAAACACATCCGCCTAAAAAATCGGCTGTAGAAAATAACTGGACGAAAGTGGTTCGACGAAGTTCGAAGAAGAAAGGAGCCCGAGATCCGAAAGAAACCTTGGAGGAAACCGAGAAACCGGAAACCAGAAAAATTGAAACAAATGATAGTGCTGAGCACAGAAACAACCATCATAGGACAACTCGGAGGAAACATAGAACCAAGGCTGTTCTGGTTCAACCAGCTGAAGGACGAACGTACGCTGACATCCTTAAGGAGATCAAGGAAAAAGTAAACCCGACAGAGACTGGCGTGGACATAAAGTCCATCAAACAGACAAGAAATGGAGGTGTATTACTGGAAATGAGTCCCAAGTCCGAAGATAGTGCAGCCTTTGCAGCTGCTATAAGGGCAGCAACTGAAAACATAGGAACAGTGAAATCACTGACGCCGCTGACGACGATAGAGATTCTTGACCTTGATGGTGTCTCTACCGAAAATGACGTTCGCAAAGCACTCATTCGGGACTTTACGACAAAACTGGAAATACGACGAGTGAACTTGACCAAAGTCACATCAAGAGGACAACGAGCGGCCTTCTGTGAGATAGACGAGGCTAATGCAATCAAAGCCCTAAATGGGGCCCGCATAAGAATTGGGTGGGTTAACTGTCGCATTCGCCCAGTTGTTAAAGTAGCCCGCTGCTTTAGATGCCTCGGTTTCGGACACCAAACGCATAAATGCGGGGGACCAGACAGAAGCAAGTGTTGCTACAAATGCGGCGGGGAAAATCACAAGTCTGTAGACTGCGCAGAAAAGCCAAAATGCTTTCTATGTACAGTAGACAAAGAAGATCGAAACAGCGTGAGCCATGTCGCCGGATCCGGTACCTGTAAAGCATTCCGTGTAGCACTTGCCGAAGCCACGAGAGAACAGAAATGACGCGATTTCTACAAGGTAATCTGAACAGATGTGCCTTGGCGCAGAATCTAATGCGCCAACGTATCTTTGAAGATAAGATCGATATCTGCCTTATCTGCGAGCAATATATGAATATTCAGAATAAAGCATGGTTCGCAGATAAATCTGGCACGGCAGCAATATGGATCACAAACTCAAAGAAGATCACCATCAATGACAACGGAAGCGGCGAGGGTTTCGTCTGGATCAAGACTCCCACGACCTACTGTGTAAGCGTCTACCTCTCACCAAATGAAGGGATTAGCGTATTTCGCCAGAAAATGGCAAGCATAGAAGACACTCTCGGCAAATTCGACGGAGAAGTCATTGTAGCTGGTGATTTCAACGCGAAATCGGCAGAATGGGGGGCCGAATACTCGGACACTAGAGGAAATGACGTGGCAGACTTTGCTGCAAGATTAGACCTTACTGTGTTAAATACTGGAAGTATTACAACCTTTAGAAGACCAGGGTATCAGGAATCTATTCTCGACATTACGTTTGCTACTCCAAGGACGGCGAACATGATTGGAGACTGGACTGTATCTGAAGAGTATAGTGGCAGTGATCACCAACATGTGACATTTAGTATTGGATCCGGTCCGACTCGACCAAGCAACTTTTGCAAACGAAGGTGGAATGCCAAGAAGCTTGACCAGGAAGCGTTGCGAGCAGCCCTCGAGCAAAACGCATCTACTCTCCAAGCTGATCCAAAACTAAGTACCCGCAGAGAAACGGAAGAAACGGTTCTTAAAACTATGAACGCTATTGTCACCTCATGTAACGCCTCTATGCCACGACCAAAAAATCAGCGTGTGCACAGTCCAGCATATTGGTGGTCATCAGAGATAGCAGAACTACGGAAAAGATGCCACGCATTACGTCGCCGCGCCACAAGAGCTGCAAAACGCTCCCCCTACCAAGATTTGTATACAAACGAGTACAAACAGGCAAAAAAAAGCCTAAATAAAGCCATAAAAGCAGCTAAAGCCGGATTGTGGAAGGAAATCTGCAATGACCTTGACAAGGATCTCTGGGGCAAAGCCTATCAAATCGTTACAAAACGACTTGGTAGAGCTTTACCAGAAGCACCGAAATCTCCTGCTCTGATGAATTCTATCGTAGCGGAACTATTCCCTAAACATCCGCCACGGAAAAGGAGACAATACGTGGAAAACAGTGAAACTACGCCCTTCACTGTCAAGGAACTCCAAGATGCGGCGAAAACCATAAAAACTGGCAAAGCACCAGGCCCTGATGGCATCCCAGCCTCAGTGATCAAGATTGTAGCCTTGGAATTTCCGTATATTCTTCTGAACGCCTACAATGCCTGTCTGGCGACCGGAACCTTTCCTACGGTCTGGAAGCGGCAAAGATTGGTTCTAATAGACAAAGGTAAGGGAACCCCTGTAACGCCATCGTCGTTTCGACCACTCTGCATGTTAGACATCGCCGGAAAACTGCTTGAGAAACTTATTCAATGCAGATTGCGCAACGACATTGAATGCGCCGGAGGTTTTGCTAAGAACCAACACGGATTTCAAAAAGGACGATCGACGATCGGCGCGATTAGGAAGGTAACGGAAACAGCAAGAGAAGCATGGCGTGGTAGTCTTAAAGCTCGTAAAGTGTGTCTCCTTCTCACATTCGACGTTAAAAACGCGTTTAACAGTGCGAATTGGGAGGATATTTTACACGCGCTAGAGCATAATTTTGACGTAAAGCCAGAAAATCTAGGATTAATAGACGACTACCTCGATGGGAGAACGTTGATAGTGGAAACGACGGAAGGTCATCAAGAACACGAGGTTACAGCTGGGGTACCTCAAGGCTCAATCTTAGGAGCCGATTTGTGGAACGCTGTCTACGACGAGCTCCTGGAGATTCCCTTGCCGAAGCAGGTGGAACTCACGGGCTTTGCGGACGACGTCGCAGCCACAATCGTAGTGGACAGCATTGAGGAGGCTGAACTACTCGTTCGAGAGACCGTCGACACCATAGAGACCTGGCTTGAGAAACACCACCTAAAACTCGCCAAACAAAAAACGGAGATGGTTGTCTTGACCCGACAAAAATGGTTTCCAAAACCATTCACCGTAGACGTGGGAGAGACAACTTTGACGTCGACAAGGGCCTTGCGCTACCTGGGAGTAATGATAGATGAGAAGCTATCCTTCCGTGAACATCTCGATAGTGCATGCATAAAAGCTAGCAAGACAGTATCCAACCTGTCAAGGATTATGGCTAACTGCATGGGACCACGAACCCGAAAGCGACGAGTCTTGCTTGAGGTAGTCCATTCTGTATTGCTATACGGAGCGGAAATATGGGCGGATATCCTCAAGCAAAAGACTTATCGGCGCAAAATATCGGCAGTGCAAAGACGAGGAGCTCTGAGAGTTACCTGTGCCTATCGCACGGTCTCAGAAGCAGCCGTACTGGTAATAGCAGGAGCCACACCGATTGACTTGCTAGCTTTCGAGAGAGTAAAACTCTACGACGCTAAATTAGGTGGCGAAAATTCCACAGAAACAAGGTCGAGAATTAAAAATGAAACGCTACAAGAGTGGCAAGATCGGTGGACGTCAGGAGAGACGGGCAGATGGACGGCGCGCCTGATCCCGAACATTAGCGCCTGGCTCTCTCGAAAATACGGCGACACAGATTTCTTTTTGACCCAGCTACTGACAGGACATGGACAGTTTAATGCGTATCTTTTTAAGATGGGCCTGCATAGCACGCCAATGTGCAAATACTGTCCAGAAAAAATCGACGACGCTGAGCACACGTTTTTTGAATGTGCTCGGTGGAAGGAATATCGCAACAATGCCGAGCACATTATAGGCACCAGGCTCACCCCCTCAAGTCTTGTGACCTATATGCTGAAACAAGAAGAAAACTGGTCAGCTGTAGCAGCTTATGCACAGCATCTTTTGAAGGCTAAAACCGGAGAAAGGGACCAGTAGTCGAAAACAGGCGTCGCAAGGCGCAGCACGGACTGGATTGATGTAATGCTAACGCGGTTCCAATCCAGTCCTCTCCGTACCATCAGCGGGGAGAGGGGAGAGGAGTGTTTTTTTTAGTGGGTAAAAATCTCCACACTGCCGTCCGTCGTTGTCTGCTGTAGGATGGACAGTGGAGTATCAACGATGGCGGTGTCTTATGAAGATTTTTTTTCGCACCTCTATAAAAAAAAAAAAAAAAAAACACACACACACACACATACATCCATTTTTTCTAAGGTATGCCAAAATGTTCAGAAACCTCTGAAACGTAAAGATATATAAAAATTTTCATTTTCGATTTTTTTGCGATTACTATAACTTGCCCTACGGGAAGTTAAAAATAATTTTTTTTAAATGTCGTTTGTAATTTATACAATTACAGTTTACCTAAATATCTGAATCTTAATTTTTATTGATTAAGTTGATTATGTATAAGTATCGGGAAGCTCATGTACGCAAAATGCGTACTTAGAACTAGTTTATGTTCTTATTTAATTCCATTGTGATCTACTTTAACTATTGAATATATGTACCTATAGTTTTATTTGAAAAGTTGGATGTAGTTTTAAAAATAGAGAGAATAGTTTTCTGGAAATGCAAAAAAAACATCTTGGACTAATTTCGACATTACAAGTAATTCTGAATAGTTTGACACCAAAAATAGGAAAAGTATGAAACTCGATAAGGACTCATGCATTGACCAGTTTTTTGCGGCGATCAGCCGAGCAGTTTTTCTTGCAATTTTTCGTCCCTGTTTTAAACAAGAATCCTAAACTGATTTTTCAAATTCGAAAACTGCTCGAAAGATATATGTTTGTGCTAATTAGTTTTTAGTAAAGATCGACAGGGCTATTTCTTCAAAATTCTATAGTCACAATTTTGAAAATCGCCGATTATAATTTTATTGATTTAATTAGTTATTTACTCAAATCAGAAAATTTACTCATAATGCAACTTACACTAGTTTTATATTTTGCTTTATCAAAGTAGGGTCTATCAAAGTATAGACCCTACATTAGGTGTTATGAGTTCTATGATTAATAAGGTAATTTAATATGATGCAATTCGATGTATTTCCTGTTTTTATAAGTTTATAGTTCTGCCGCGCATTTGGCAATATTTTTATAAGGTTTTGTTATTAGGAAAGATACGGTATTAGCATATTAGCTTCTGTTAGTAACGGAGTGAAAAAACACAAAAACAAATTTAACTATTTTTGTTTACGATATATTATTTTAATTCAGTTATGAACAGTTATCAATTTGACTAAAATATTTTAATGAGATTTCACAAATGATTTATAAATGCGATTGTTTTCTGTATCGGGCGTCGGTAGCCTTGAGTGAGCAACATGTGTGGTTTCTGAGGTTATCGTGTGAATATGAGGGTGAATGCTGATAGTGGGATGTCTCGTGGAAATTTGGCGGCATCTGTGAAAAACAATATTGATATTTATTTTGACCACATTGATAGAAAATGTGTTGGAGTTAGGTATGGATTGATCTGGAAGATAATTATGCATCATGTGTTTTTTTGTTTGAAAGGATAGAAATCCGGTAGATAATTCGTAGAAGGTTTACAGATTGAGAGAATAAAAATGGTAATAAAAGGGTTTGAGAGAATGTGATGGATGTGATGAAGTGATAACGAGCAACAACTATTGCAAAAAATAGAAACATGTTTCGCCCACGATTTAACAAAAGATCCCAAATTGATTTTGAAAAGTTCGACAAAGATTGGCCGAGCTGTTTCTGCGTAATTAAATATTACACATTTTTGCGTTTTCAATACCTGTCATGGCGATAGAATATATGGTCTAAACTAGGCATGTCCAACTTAAATTAATTACTCTTACTCTTCGGGCCAAAATTTGGGAATGTACAAGGCACTGGGCTGCCACTTTCAAGTCACTTGGCTGTAAGTTGTGATGCATCTTAGATATGAGTCGTTTCATCCAAAGCTAAATGTTTAGCTAAAAAGCTAACCAAATTGCTTGGTTTAATACTCTTGGTTTGTTCATTTGGGCTTAAGGAAATGTTTCTGGATATATCATCAACTTTATATTCAACAGTTTGATTGGATTTGAACAGAGGCTTAATCGTTTATAAAATGAGCCTATTCTGGGCTAATTTCTTTAGCCGCAGCAACTAAACATTCTTTTATCTATTCTTCACATGAAAAAGGCTTAAATTTTTTGAGAAAATTTAAGTATTAATTTATGCATTATCTTTATCTGTTATAATTGTAACAAACGTTGGATATGGCTGTTTCATTTAAATTCTAAACAAATATACGAAAAGTGGTTGAATCATAAAAATTCATCAAAGTTTGCGCTCTTACGTTATAGAAGCACATAAGCACTATAATTAATATAATTATGTGTAATATGATTTTGTTTTAGATATGTTAATTGGATATCGCATTGATTGGTATTTAATGGAGTTGAAAATTTTATTTTTGAAATAAATAGTTAAACTTTTTACCTAAATAGCTAAATCATAACTATTATTGATTAGGCCGATTTTTTACACGTATCCGGAAGTCCAACTTGTCCTAAGGCAAAATGCCACTTACACCTAAATTCATTAATATTAACGGCTTTTTGTGGATAATATTAGTTTTCTTTCAAAGCTTTTTCGTACCTATTCCTTAGATATTAAATTTTAGTCTATATTGAATGATTGTTTTTATCTTATACTTTATAATAGATCAGAAGTTTAAGGCACATAACGACACATTAATTGATTTTTTTATTTATTTTGAATAGCAATTAGAACTATGTTGAATGTTCTATGAGCTTCTTTGATGAAATTCCTTATTACATTTGCGTCTCTGAGCCTCTAATGTGTTTTTTTCATGATGATTATAATCGATTTTTCAAATAGTGATGTAATATATATTTCAGCATTACTCCTAGCAAGGCTATTAACGATATATTTTGATCTATATTTTCAAGTAACAACAGATTTCACTACGGCCTGATTTAGTTTGGGAATTTAAACCCGACATCTTGTAGTTGCAAAGACAGGACTATAACTACTTGCGCCACTTAATTCTCATACAATAATAGTTATGCAGAAAGAGCAGAAACGACATTTTACTGCAACTTTTAAACAATTTTAATTTTTATCCTCATTTTTTCTGTGATGTAAGAGTACTCTTTCTCAATGATTTCTGTTGGATAGAGTGTTATGATTATCGGGTAGGGGTTTAACTGAATAATAAAACAAAACCCTGATGTGTCTATCGATCTACCAGCTCTCCGTCTAATTGTGTGCGAGTGAGCTGCGTAATACACGGACCTAACCCCGCTTTGGCAATAGACTTGTAATCTATTTCAAATTATCACTAGACTACATGCGGTTTAATATACTCATGTGCTCGTATACACAACACGTCGTGTGCCCTTTTGTTTTACTTGTTCGCCCCTCACAATATTATAACTAAAGATATACATATGCCGTATGGCATCAGGAGGCATATAGAACGTTTTACGAGTACAAGCTTCAAGATGTAAGACCGACTCTGTTCCAGGCAACTTCTATTTCACTAAATTAGCAAACTTGACTTCAAGGTGAATTTTGAAGTAAATTCTTTACAAAAATAAGGAAACAAAGGGTCCACTTTGGTTTCTATTTTGCCATGTTATTACTCGTATAAAGTTTTATTTGGGTGACCATATGTTCCATTTACATTTTTGCACCTAAACTAGATGCAAGTGGTATTTTTCCAAGACAAGTTGCAAGAACATATAAATAAGCGACTAATATTAAATAATAGTTCAGATTTAGAGACTTATGGGCCGATTCTGCGGCACAACTGACCAATGTTATGGCAGGTTATGTTATGAAGAACTTTCCATACTAAATTTGACAAAAGCCGTATGGTTGCTGTGCAGTCAGGCGTTTTTCTCAGGTTGTCAGATAGAAAGCCTAACCTAGAAACCGCACAAATGTCAAAAAAACGACCTTAGATAACAGGGTCTTTCTGACACAGCTTCATAACATACAAGTGATGTTGCAGTTTATGTGTAAAACGCCTGAATGCACAGCAAATATGATATTTTAACGGTAACAGTATGATTCAGTAGCATAATGTATGCAAGTTGGAGCGCTACATGGCCTTGCCATAACATTGGTCTGTTGTGCGGTAGAATCGGCCCTAGATTGTCACGATGGAAGTTGTAAATTTTCACGCAACTCATTATTCTAAATTTTGATGAATTTTTATAAATAAACTACTTTTCGAAGGCTCACATTGTCATAGTATGTTCTCTATGTCTATGTCTATGTCAATGTCTAATGAAATTCTTTATTATAAAGAAGAAAAAATAGATTTTTTGCGAATTTTTAATTTTTTTTTGAACATTTTTGAAAATTTTGCCAACATTTGAAAAAATTGTATATTGAAAAAAATAAAAAAATTGCCATTTTTGTAAATATCCATTCCATTCTCCATTCCATCCATTCATGTCGGTTGATCCATCTTATCTTATTTTAGACTGCCAAATGGCATTATTTCAATCTTTTTTTTCTTCTGAATCTCCGAAATCGCTGGACCAACCTTTGCTAAAATTTAATAAATTCTTTATTACGTCAGTACAAGTAGAATGTTTTTTTGAATCATTCAAATCGGATGCTCTGTTCTCTCACAAACTTAATTGCCATATTCTGCACTCTTTGGTCTGCATCTCCAAATCGGTCGGACCAGATTTTGCTGAAAACTAATTAGCACGTCTCCTCATCAATAGGATCGATAATTGAAATCGATATTGAGACGGAGAATTATATCCTCAAAAACAGACTCACACACATACATTTTTGACAAAATGTTCAGAAACCTCTGAAACGTAAGGATATGCAAAAAATTTCATTTTAGCTTTAGGACGTTTACTACAACTACTACAACTTACCCCACTTTATTCAATGTTAAATCATCTTCGAAATCTGATCAAGAAAAATTGCTGTCATTTCGTTTATAGTTGCATGAGGCACCCTTCAGCAAAACGTTTTTTAAAAATATTTTTTTTTTTCAAAGAATAAAGTTGTAGGATTTAAAAAATTTATTTCATGTTTGTATTCGTTGTTGTTTCTGCTAAATTGTTTTAGTTTCCTACTTTTTAAATGCTCTAAGTATTGCGAAAATCGGTTATAAAAATTTACTAAATTAATCAAATTTAATAGACCCAAACATCGCTTAGCTGGTACAGTTTATTTTGTAGACTTGAATTTTTAGTATCAAATTTCTTAAATTTTTTTCTTAACAGATTCACAGATATATATCAACAATTTTATACTTCTTGAAGTAAAAATTTGTGTGTTTGTTCAAAAATTTGATTGGCTTATTTTATGGTTTTCCAATGTATCAGATTCTTCTGAGCATTTTGAGACACAAATTGGAAAAATTATGCATGTCTCAAAGGAACACGAATTTGTGAGTCTTTCTTTCACAAAATGATGGTGCCATGCTGTTTATTCGCGTCAACTGTTACAATTGCTTTTAGACAATTTTCACGATTTCAAATACTTTTGTTAGATTCCAAACATCCACTTTTAATTCAAATTCCTTTACGACCATTTTGACCCTGTGCCATTCGCGTGCTTTCAGTCAGTTCGCGTAACATGTTTGTTAACAATTGACAGGACAATTTGTTTGATGTTTATCTGTGGTATATACGGTTGTAATAATTACTGATAGCTTTTCTCTCCACCGCATATCTAAAAAACACAATATATTCTACACATACTTACTCGTAGACATACTTCTCACATGCGTACACATGCGTGATATAAAAAACATAATTTAAATTTAATATAATTAACTTCCCGTAGGGTAGGTTATTGTAATTGTCCAAAAATCCAAATTGAAAATTTTTGCATCTTCATGTTTCGAAGTTTTCTGAACATTTTTGCATACCTTAAAAAAATGAATGTGTTTGTGTGTATGCATTTATGGATACAATTTTTTATCCACGTTTTCGGGCGCACGGATCAACCTATTTGAATGGAGATACGGTGCTAATAAACAAATAGCAGTTTTCGAGCTTGAAATGATCGCTTTTTGGAAAGAAAAAACAATTTTTTATAATTATTGTATTTTTTTATATTAATTGTATTTTTTTTTTAAACTTTTCAAAAGATATTTGTTTGAACGTTGTCGTCCAATAAGCTCTTATATTTTGTCTATGAAATAAAAATAATGAAAGTTACAGTATTCATAATAATCTATTTGAAAACATTTAACATACTTCGAATATTTTATTACGGTACAGGAACTTCCAGCAATTTGCCTTAAGGCACGATGCCATGCACCACTAGTTGAGTTTTAATTTTAATGTTTTGCAAGAAGTTAATATAACTTAATCATTTTTGCATTCTTTAATGTGATCTTCGATTTTTGAATACATAGTTATGGAAATATATCCAATTCTTAGAAGTTATAACTTTGGATCTGAACCCTAAAAGTAATTAATTAAACATGTTCTAATAATTTCTAAATTCATCCCAATATTACTTTCGATTTTTGGAGGATATCGAATTATATCGAACTCTAAAAGTAATAAAAGAAATTATTACCTCATTTCAAATAAGCGTTGTTATATATATATATATATATATATATATA